>NW_027104816.1:1118092-1124325 GCF_000696795.3 Halyomorpha halys | reverse complement strand
ACTTGTCCAGGAAGGGCCTGCAACTGGTTAATTTGATTCTGGTCCCTCGTCACAAGCTATCATTTTTGTTAGAACACTTAAAGGTTAGCGAATCTAATTTTCTCAGGGGCCTCTGGTAATGTGACAAACTTAATACAAATGTTTACACATCCGAGGATGCTAAAAGCTTCCCAGAAGGATACCCTGACCAGGTATAGGGGCAGATAACGAAACACCTTAATAATACTCCGGATTGTCAATACATAGCACTATTAGCACGCGAATATAAATCTAGGTGAATGTACTATAAAGTAATTTATGATGTATACCTTCATAGGAGCAGTAGTTCCCAGAATATTTGCCAAAATATGTTCACAAGATGTTGATTTCTAGTATTTGGACAAAATTATTACTTTATGAAAAATGTAACTCAGGCACCATTGGACGTGCAGATATCTGCTAGCACTCAAATTAAAGCTAGTGTATTGCTTTCTATAGTAGTTTATGGCGTTTTATGATCTAAAATTTTGCATGTAATATTTTGTCCAAACAACTAGTAATCAATTTTTTTTAGAAAATATCAAGAACAATACTACTTTTATTTTTCGAAGATTAAAAAACTTCTAAGACACCTCTTTGCGCAACCATAGGTCTAGTAACAGTGCTTCCTTACAAAATACGGAACCCCTGACTGTAGTAGCACAGATTTTTTCATATTTCCTGATATTATCTTACTCATAAAAGTTTAATAAACAGTGATCCAACGGGTAAACGTCCGAGAGGTAGACCGAAACGAATTAGTTATCTCGTTCTCTCTGCCGCTTTCAATTACAAAACATTCTTTTATCAGTTTTGTTTGCTAAGCAAGGACAAGTCAGGAATCTGATCCTGAAACTCTAGACTGGTTTGAAGTCATGCCTAAACATCGAGCAAGTAGAAGGCAGACTAACAATACTAAGTTGCTAGGGGAGGCAGTAGTAGTGAGTGTATTTTCTAAGGCTGTGGCCTTAAAAGGCTGGAGTCGGAGCTGGGCAGTGTTTGCTGACGATGTCTGTTTGCTTCGGCTATGGTAACATCTGCAGGCCCCCCCCCCGTAATCCTCCCGCTCGGCCTACCAACACGGCTCGGCAAACACTGCCTCTCAGCAAAACAGGACACAAGTCTTCGAATGACATGGAATTAGTTTATTCAATTAATAAAGACGGATTATTTAGTCATATTATTCCAAGAGTGAGTTTAAGGTATTATAAAAAAAATATTGTAATTCTAAGGAAGCAATCAATAGATATTTATTATAGAATAATAATTGAGGGATTCCTAAAACATAGAAACTGAAAAAATGTAAACATAAAGTATGTTAAGATGAATAGAATATTTATTCAATCAATAGATATTTATTATAGAATAATAATTGAGGGACTCCTAAAACATAGGAACTGAAAAAAAGAAAACATAAAGTATGTTAAGATGAATGGAAAAGGTCCTGGTGCGGCAAAAAAAAAAACTCAAATAGTAAATAATTATACTATTTTTATTGAGCCAACGTTTCGCCCCACGTTGCAGGGCTTCGTCAGGGCTAAAAAAGATACAAACACTTGACATAGTTACCAAAAGGAAAAAAATAAAAAACATAAGTGGAAAATAATAGGGGTATAAAATGAAAAGTAAGTTATAATAAGAAAAATTAAAGGTTGTGAAACGTTGGCTCAATAAAAAATAGTATAATTATTTACTATTTGAGTTTGTTTTTTTTACCGCACCCGGACCATATTCCATTCATCTATACACACGGTCAATCAATATCTTCCAATAAAGTATGTTAAGATGTTTATAATTCATGATTGGAGAAGATGGTCGGGAGGTGCAGTCAACAAAGAAACAACATAAATAAACAAAAAAATATTTATTTATGCCGACGTTTCGACCTGATTTTCAGGTCTTCATCAGGGATATAAAAACAAAAAGACAACAACCATCGTTTAGAAAGAGAAAAGTTGATTAATAACTATGGACAAAGACAGTAGTAGATTGATTACATTATCATTTATATACATATAAATGTGAATAATAAATAAATGATGCAGTGGAAAGAATCTATAAAGAATTAGTTAAATTAATAATGGAGCTCATGAAAAAAACAAACAAAAAAACAAACAATTTTTTTAGTTTTGACTGCCGTCAAAATAGCCCTGAAGAAGCCCTGCAACGTGGGGCGAAACGTTGGCTCATTAAAATAGTATATTTATACTATTTGAGTTTTTCTTGACCGCACCCGGACCATATTCAACAAGAACAGGGGATAAGAAGAAATAAATGGAGAAAGGGAATGAAGAAAGTAAGAAATGCGAGAGTAAGGTTATAGGAAGAGAATCCAGTTTACCTATATATATATATATTATAAAAAATCATTCCCTTCCTAAGGGTTAGCCTAGGAAGTGGGGGCACTTTCTACCTGGACCCTTATAGATATTACTATACCTCACCTATGCCATACAGCCGGAATGGTCCCTCCCCATTCTATAGGGGTATTCATGATCTTTAGTTTAACATGTTAAATGGAGAAATATTTCCTTATGTTAATGATTTAAAACGATATAACATGTAACATGGCTGAGAGTCTGTTACAGGGTCCGTTAAATGGAGAATGACGTCAACAGACCAGCTATCACTGTTTTATTGTTTTGTTTTGTTTTTTTTCTTTTGCCTAGTGTTTTGGACTTTTTAAAAAATATAATCAGTAGTCAAACTTTTACACTTCTACTTTTCACTTAGATCTACATGACTGTTATAAGGCGTATCTGGACATACGGAGTTGAGCTTTGGGGCTCCACTAAACCATCAAATTCCCCCCCGAATCCGACCCTTACAGTCCAAAATCCTTCGTAAAATCCTTAATGCTCCTTACTTTGTCACAAATCAAGTCATCCATCATGACCTCAATATCCCATATGTTGCCGATTTGGCCAAAACCAGATACCATTCCTTTCATGGAAAACTTCCCAACCACCCAAATCAACTTGTTTCTAACCTGGCTTCTCCTTCATTACCTAATAATCCTCCTAGGCGTCTGAAAAGAAGATGGCCTCGGTATCTACTCCTCTAGAAATGTTATTGGAGTTCTATCAATGGGTAGATTCTCCACATGTTTGTATCATGTCACTATCTCACCTACAGCAAATTTACTTGTATATATGTTAATCAGTTGTAAATAACAATAAATAAATTATTAAAAAAAAAACAAAAAAAAACTTTTCATTTATTTTAGACATGTTGTAAAAAACTTAGAAGTAAACAATAACAAGAAATTTTGGAAGGAAAGGTTACTAAACAAGTTGCTCAGAAAATCCGGTTGGAGCTCTTATGCATTTATTATTTAACATGACTTTAAATAGGGCTGCTCACAATGCTATACTAATCATTTTACATTTAACAAATGTCATGAATACCCTTATGTTAGGCCCCTGGCTACCAAGCCATTAAATGTATAAACCGCCTTCAGCGGACAATGTTTCTCCACATCTTATAATGCCAAAAGGCAAAACAAGATAAATAGTAAATTTGTTTATATATAATTTTCTTAGATTAAGCAAAATATATATATTTGTAATTGCCTTAAATTTAAATAAATATGAAGTAGGAAAAAAAAAAAAAAGCTTATGCCATATCTACTTCACCTATTTGCCGTTTACACCTGCCTCTTTACCACGTTTATAACAATTTTTAACAGTATTCTCCAACAATGTATTTGTCTAGATCTGTATTTAGATCTTTTATCACACTTGGTTATATTTATTGGTAACTTGTTTCCAGTCTACCTACATGTATACTTCCTTATGTTGTTTTCATTGTATATTTTTTATATACTTTACAAACACAACAATTGTTTTGAAATATTTTTTTATTGTAATGTTTTGTCAATTCTGTAATGATTGTATCTTTTTTTTTTTCATTTAGCCCTGACGAAGCCCTGCTAAGTGGGCCGACGTTGGTGAACAATAAATTTTTTTCTTTCAATATTTTAAAATAAATAGTAAAAGAAAACTTCAATTTCAAAACTGCTTAGCTCGCGCCTACTATTCTTCACGCTGTTCTTTATGGATGCGAGACGTGGCCTCTTATACTAAGGGATGAACAGCGCCTTAGGGTTTTCGAAAATAAAGTATTACGTAAAATATTCGGACCGTAAAAGAATAATGGACTAACAGGAGAATTTAGACTGCACAACACTGAATTAAGGGACCTATAACCGCTAAATATACCTCAAGTTACAGGATTGAGCGTGTAAGGTTGTAGGGCTTAGTAACGAACGGATCCCTAAAATGTTAATAAACACTGAACCAACGGGTAAGCGTCTGAGGGTTAGACCGAAACTTAGACGGGAGGATTACGTTAAACTTGATTTAATTGGGTTTGGATGGGCATCACTGGAAGGATGCATGTAAAGAGCGATTGGTGGTATCGGCATCGAAACTTCGGGGTCGTTATGCCTGATTATTATTTAGATACCTTTATTGACCGCCATCCGGACTATCTCCCTACAATAATAATATTTCCATTCTTTATTCAAAAACTTGAAACACTTTCAAGGCGAAATTACATAAATAAACTAAGGAAAAACAAGCATGGCATATCGTATTTAGATAAAAAGAAAACTAATCTTCCAGATAAAAAATTTATAAAGATAATAACACACCAGAAACCTGTCTTATGACGCACTTACATCCAATCTTT
The DNA here is from genome assembly GCF_000696795.3 of Halyomorpha halys. Classification (NCBI taxonomy): domain Eukaryota; kingdom Metazoa; phylum Arthropoda; class Insecta; order Hemiptera; family Pentatomidae; genus Halyomorpha; species Halyomorpha halys. The sequence continues at coordinate 1,119,615 of NW_027104816.1, read as the reverse complement.
TTTCTTTGTATCTGTCGCGATTTTTTCCTTGTTTTCCTTAAACTTTTACTCAACTTCAGGCAACCATGAAACACTTTTCCTTTTCTTTTATAAGGAATGCACACACTGACCAAAGGTGTAATAGGAATCAGAAGCCAAACGTTCCTTCACTGTAGTATGAGGAACGTTTGACATCTATGCAAATAGACATCCTTCAATCAGCGATTGGATAGCAAAGCAAAGCAAAGGTACCAAAGCTGAGATCTGGCAAACAGCAACAAACACACGCAAGTAATCTCAACATTGGCTTCTACTATCTACAGCGAAATCACGGTGTCACAAAATTCATTATAGAGACTTCTTCGAAGTAATCATTTTTTTTTTTAACCTGAACTAGATAAAGCACACTCAATGAAAACATAGCTACTATTAAAATATATTCTATATTCTCTTGAATCACACAATAACATAAAGAAATTCTGAAGCATTATTTAAACGATCACGATGTTTTAGAAAGAAGAAAAAAAAAAATCTAATATCGGCCTGAAGACAGAAACACTAGAGTAAGGAAGAGATGAATAGGAGAGAGCCAGGACTGGATGGAGTATTGGAGCTCAGATCTGTCTACTCCAGACAGTTCAATTTCATCCCGGCCACCAAACCAAATTTTATTTCTTCTATCTCTTATTTCCAGATTCCATTTTCTTTCAGAGTGGCACGAAATATGGCGATGCTGAAGACGATTAAACGGTAAAATATGGTAACAAAGCTGTCATGTCATGAAATAACAACTTACTACTCTTTTTCGCTTTGTTAAATATTTTTATAAAGTGTTTAAATTACTATTTTTTTCCATATCACTCAATTTATATTTATATCACTCTTTTTATTTATCCGTAATCACTTTGGATATTTATATTTTATTATGGAATTAAACTGTAAACAATATCTGTCATAATTTTTTTCTGGATTATTTTTTATATTTCCATTAACGTTTAATTTTTTTATACGAGGAGAAGATGGTTGGGGGTGTGGTCAAAATATAACACAAATAAGTTGAAGTAACTTATTTAATCGCGCCAACGTTTCGGCCAGAATTTCCAGCCTTCATCAGGGCTAAGAACAAAACAATATAACTATAAAGAACAACCAATAAATATAAAAAAGAAAATATAAACAGAATGACATAAAGTAAATAATTGTACAGAATGGAATTAATAAAATTGGAAAATAAAATGTATACATAGGCAATTATAGGTAAAATAACATAAAAATTTGAAGTTATATAATGCAAAGAAATATGAATATTATGTTTATTAATAATTTAAACATTAAAATTATGGAAAGAAAAAATAAAATTGAGAGAAAGAAAATAGATGTAACAAATGAGATTTGTAACCATAATATTACATAAAGAAGCAAAATTTTGTTTTTCTTTAATGATTTATTTCTATTATTATTAATATTATTATGTTCATGAATTTCTTATTTCGTTATCGTTTAATTTATAAGTTAAGTATTGGCGAAAGCACAATGTCAAAAAA
>NW_027104816.1:1107619-1111907 GCF_000696795.3 Halyomorpha halys | reverse complement strand
TATGGACCTGTCAGCTGACAGTCCGTAACTTATATATTTGTAAACACAGTATAAATACGCTCTATGGCACATGTTACCCTAGTCTATAAATATATTTACACAATAAAATAAAATTAAGAAAAGAAACTAGTGGTCTTTGATTTATTAAGAGATTTTTATTCGAAATCAACAACCTCAAAACATTGAAAAAGGTAATAAAATGATTTTGTTCTATTGGTTTTTGATAGATCTGTCATATGGCCCATAGTGTTAAGTTTTTATTATTTTTATTTATTTATGTAGTTTAATGTCCTTATGTTCTCCAGCTCGGGGTAAGTAAAGGCATACCTTTACATCATAATGCTCTATGCAAATAGAGCTTCATAATGTTCGATCTATACGTTTGCTACAAACCGATAAAAAAAAGCTTATATAAATGTTTGGTAAACGAAGGAAGCAACAAATGTATGTTCGTTTGACGTTTTTCAGCTATTAAATTATACATTATAAGGATCAACGCAATAAAGAACGATGAAATGAACACCAGCTAAGTAAGTTGTAGATGATAAAAATTCATACAAACGGTACTACATTACCTATTTTGTTTTATTTTGTAATATTATAATAATAAGTATAAATAAATATTAAATAAAAAATAAACCAACTAAAGCTAATTAACAACATTTAAAACTATGTATTTTTACCAAATTAATAGTATTTTAAAATACACAATGCAGCATTAAATTAGAATTATTTATTAAATTCAAAGGGACAACACATCGCCTAATAGAATCAGTAACAATGAACAAACTAACCTGCCACAGCATATTCGTATCGAATAATGGGAAAAACGCAGAGCAAGATCGAAGTGGTGTAGGACGTAATATCCAACTGACAAAACGTATTACACCAACCAAATTGACTAACAAACTAAACGTAGAAATTAGAAAATACAAAATTCACTTTACTAAAAATCTTACAAATATTGTCAAATCATTACGGAGGACCACTAAACAACTGCTGAATTTCAAAGATTTTAACCACCAACTTCTCACCAAATCCCAAACCTGGACCTGAACTGATGCAGAAAAATCACAATCATTCGGATAACACCTCTCTAAAACCTTTATTCCACAACCTGATATCCTTAACACAATTCACCTTAAATGTATTGAAGCAGAACTAAATATTACGCTCCAAATGAACCTCCAACCTAAAGCATTTCATCCTTCAGAAATATCTAGTATTTTTTAAAAAATAAAATACCCCTAACCATGGGTGAGGGTCAAAATTTTTCATTTTGTGGGACCGCCACTCAATGAAAAAAGTCAACGCCCCAGGCCGGATTCGAACCGGCACCGTTAATAGACATCAAGTTGTTAATACCGCGTCTTAACCACTAAGCTACGGGCGGCCCAATATCCAGTATCATTCAAAGATTACCTACCCGCAAAACTCCTGGATACGATCTAAGAACATCCCATATTTTAAAACTTCTTCCTCGAAAAGCCATCATATTCCCCACCTACATATATAACGCCGTACTCGGCGCCACATATTTTCCTACCCCATGGAAATTATCTATAGTTAAAATGATACCCAAACCCCAAAAGTCACCAGATATGGTGATAATACCCATCCTCCTATAAAAACTCATTTTGAAACGTCCATCCATACTCCCTCCTAGATTCCAATCATACGAGTATAATTCCGTTAATCAGCAGTTTGGATTCCGACCATCTACTATCAAGCAATTTCATCGTGTGGTGGACGTTGTCACATCCTCTTAGGAGCGCGGAATGTACTGCGCTGGAGTCTTTTTCGATGCAGAACAGGCTTTTGATCGAGTTTGGCACCCGGGACTGCTTTACAAACTGCATAAATTCCTACCTCCTACATACTTTCTCATCATCCGTTCTTTTCTCACAGATAGATTATTCAAAGTAAACTACAATGGTTTCTAATCATCCCTATATTCTCAATGGGCTGGTGTTCCTCAAGGTATTATCGTCGGTCCCATCCTCTAGTCTATACACCTGACATCCCAAACAATCCTAACACTATCCTCGCGTATACCGATGACACATGTGTGTTCGAAGTTAATGAAAAGCCTTTGATTTCATCCCAAACTCTCCAACCCCATATCACAACCCTTGAAGAATGGTGCCGTAATTGGAGAATTAAAATAAATCCCAAAAAATCGGATCAAATCTACTAACGCGTAGAGGCACCAAATGCCTCAAATGTTCTTCTGTCACTCCATTCCATATTGAGTACTCAGTTACTATTAAAGAAAATTATTTCTGTAAACAGAATCTGTTGGAAAACACTAAAAGCATTACAATATGGTTTATTATCTTAAAAGGAACATAAACAATTAGTTTTTGAACCTAATTATAGATTAGACAGATTTCTTTTCACGACACAATAATTAAGGACGTCAGCAAAACTACTTAAAAAGTCGAGGTCAGGATTTAAATAATATTTAATGCATGTATTCTTCAGACAGTTGCTAAATAAATAAGAAATATCCCACGGGGTTTTATATAGACCTACTTTACACATCATGCATATGCGGATGGCATTTTTTCTAAACATCGTGAACCTTACCTCCTTCCTCCCATTCTGGGTTCAAGCGTAGAGTTTTTAAGATTTTCATTATCGGTGTACCACTTCACAATTTCTGTAGCACTGATTACCGCTCATCAAATAAATTACAAATACTTTAGTAATAATATTTAAACCGAGAACAATCAGTCTTGACACAATCCTCCCACCTACGTTTCAGTAGTTTTTTTTTCCCTTCATCATTTCTTACATACGGGGTTCGGCAGCAGTGGGGTGGTGCGAATTAAATAACATAAAAATCAGTGAAGACTAAAATGACTTTATTCTAACATATTTACAAGAACTACATGTTACTTTCACTGTTACAGAGTGTCTCTCTTCTTTCTTAGCTATCTAGAGCTAGGAAATATATATGTACACTTGAGAAGAGGGGTAGGAAGAATAGTGAAATAGGAGAAGGGGTTTGGACCAATCAGATAATTTAGGAAATTAGGCGGAGCCTAAAGAGCCTATGAAATTAGACGTAAATATCTGGGAGGGGGAAAAAGGCGTGACTAGAAGCAGGGTGTGAGGCTTCCAAGAAATTGGGGTAAGAGTCATGATCTTGTGAGAACTAACTTTCATTTGTTAAACATAAAATAGTTAGACTGATGCAAGTCCATTGTGAGATGACAGCATGTACCTGCTTAAGTGTTGGCCCTTGCCATTGATACAGGATACTAAGGGCTTGAAAGGCTGTTAGAAGGGTCTCTGGGGCCTTCTTAGAATCTAGTCGTTTTTATTAGATTCCTTTTTTCTATAAAATTGTAAGAGAATGTGGACACATGCAACCATATGTCTAAAGTGACATAGGTTCAGTTGGGCAAGGGGCAATTGTTTAAATTTATAATACCGGTTCCTTCACTTGCGCTATGGGTTCGCATGTCACTGCTGTCGGATCAGGACGCCTTTCTTATACACCGTATAGATGTCATCCGAATTATATTTACCATGTACAGTTCCCACAATTCGGCCTTGCATAGCCTTTTAGCCTCCGATTAACTTATGCTTTTTCATTTCAAGCAATATTCCTTATAAATTTCGATTTTATATACATTAAATTATTAATTTTTAGTATAGTTTATTTTAATTAGTTTTTGTTTACGTTTTTTATGTAGTTTAATGTCAGTCATATTGTATAAAATCGAACTTACAGGTAAATGAAAACTAGTATTAGTGACATTTTTCTCAGTTATGAACATAAATAATTGAATTAAAAAAGAGAAAAACGATGCGGTCTACCAAACGTCTGTAAGGTACAGCCAAGAAACAAAGAACCCAAATGGTAGCATGCTAAAAGGATGGAGGAATGGAAGGAGAGGGTAAGCTGCTGGGGTGGGTAGTGATTGACGAGCCGGGAGCTTTGCAACCGGATTGTTCAAGATCTTATCCAACGCCTTGGGAGGACTTAGTCTTCAAGCTTCAACTTAACATTCATCTTCGTTGGTTATCCTTCAGGATTCTTTAAGTTAAAATAGACACGCAAAATTATTAGACCTATATATAATTAATATAGTTAGACTGTAAAACCATACAACTTTAAGTATAATTCGGAGATATATTTTATTTTATAGCATAATATAACTCTTCAGAAATAACAGTATGTCACCCTTTATAAATAACCTAATATCTTCTTTTATAAATAACCTAACATTACCCTTTAGAAATAACCTAATGTCATCCTTTAGAAATAACCTAATAT
>NW_027104816.1:1081470-1107129 GCF_000696795.3 Halyomorpha halys | reverse complement strand
TATCTTGTCACTCTTGAGAAATAACCTTATTTCACCCTTAAGAAATAACCTAATATCACCCTAGAGATAGCCTAATATGACCCTTTATAAATAACTTTACGTCACCCATTAGAAATAACCTAATATCATCGCTTAAAAATTGCCTAATAACACCCTTTAGAAATAACCTAAATTAACCTTTTAGAAATAGCCTAATATCACCCTTTGTAAATAACCTTATGTTACCTTTTAGAAATAACCTAATATCACCCTTTAGAAATAACCTAATATCACCCTTTAGAAATAACCTAATATCACCCTTTAGAAATAGCCTTATATCTCCCTTTAGAAATAACCTAATATTTCACTTTAGAAATTTACTACAATGGATTTTATGTCAAGTATACAATAGATTATGGTCTTTTGGATACATACAAACAGTAAATTAAATAGAAGTAACACTTATTCTGTAAAATCAATTATAATACTCTCTATATTATGGATTTTAACGAGATGAAAAAAAGGAATATTATCTTTATATATCAAGAGATTTATCTTTATATTCAAAGAGATATGAATTCCTATACTTCATTTTCTATTTATCCATTGTGTATTATTGCCAACAATAAGAATAATTTAATTATGTCAAATAAGAAAAATTAATAGTACTTTTGATCTATAAATATAAACTACCTAACTTAATCATAAACAACTGGAAAACGTTATTTTATGTTAGATTTATAGAAGAAGATGGCCTCGAGATCTTCTCCTCTAGAAATGTTATTGAAGTTCTATCAATGGGTAGATTCTTCACATGTTTGTATCATGTCACTATGTCACCTACAGAAAATTTACTTTTTGTATTTTTTTTTTTATTTGTTTCTTTTAACTTGAATATTGAAGGTTTTCAAGCACCTGTTTAACATCAGTCTTGTTGCAATTCCAACGTCCTATTTCTCAGCCAGCAATGACGATTGGGATTCTTTTGGATGCCGTTTCGTATTTTTATGACAGGTCGGGTTCAAACCTTGAATATTTATCAGAGGTGGGACGTGTAGTGCATTAACATTACCACTTAGCCAGGAGGTCGTACATATTCCTACAATTATATTCCACACAATTGTATACGTTGTGAAATAGGAACATATCTATGGTCAGTACCATTATTGGACGATAATCCATAATTATGAGGTGTCCTTACCGAATCCATCTCGGGTGGTGCGATTATATATCTATATATATTATATTCTAATCCATGAAGTCAAACGCATATACTAGTCTACGAGATGGAGTGAGTCCTTGTATTGGTCTATTACAGGAATAAACAATAATCTGAACAATAAAAATACGAAATACATAGTGGATCAAACGTAGGCTGGCATTTACGTGACATTTATGTGGCAACATAGCACCCACAACAGCGAAGACTGTTTACTTTATATGGGTACCGGATCACGTGGGGATCAAGTACTTGCTCTTCCAGGTAAGGGCGCGGCTATTAAGTAGGTCTTCCACTTAAAAATGAAATATTGGCTAGTTGGATCCAATCCATGGGGAGTGAAAATCCGCCAAGCAAACTAAAAACAATTAAAAAAATAACTAAAGCATGGGCCATATCAAATCGTTATGAACGCAGCTAGATTGAGAATAGGACATACTCATTCCTATTTGATCAATGATGAGTCACCGCCAAAATTTCAACACATACAGCCAGACACATCTTTCGGGAATGCCATTTTTATTTTGCGGATTTAAATAGATTAGGATAGGAACAGGGTATATCGGAGGCCCTCAATGATGATGAAAAAGCATAAAATTGGTATTAATCTTTTTAAGAAGGAGAAATCCATAGCTCAAGATTTAAACATTAAATTCGAACACAGTTAAATTTTTTTCTTTTTAATTATTTATTTATTGTAATTTACAACTGTACAAAATAATACAATAGGTAAATATGTAGTATGTTTCGTATACACTTGAAAATCTTAGGAAGGAACCACCCATTGGTGGTACTTCAAACATTAATTTAAACTAGAAAGTCTCGTGGCCATCTTCTTTTCAGACGCCTCGGAGGATTATCAGGGATTGTTAAGTATGAAAGATTAAGAATTAATGGGTTAGGATGGTTAAGGAGTTTGGAATAAAAAGACGCATATCTGGTTTGGGTCAAATCTGCAACGAATGGGATGTTTAGTTAAATTTAAATTTAGAAAAATAAAATAGAAAACATGGGTGTTTTACGACCTTAAGCCCTAATTATCAACAACGAAGAAACTCCAATATTTCCAGAGTAATATCCTGAGGCGTATTGTGAAGCATTCCTCATTACAAAGAGCGAAAACTGGCAACATTCATACGACACTTGAACTGCCGATAACGACAGAATGTATTTCACGGAGGTACATCAAATTCTTTGATAGCTTTCAGTACTACACTAACCCCCTATTCCAGCCATTAACACAAAGGAGGCAAACACAAAAACGCACACACACAGTTTTAGACTCGACTGAGGACTCCCAGCATGACAACTGGGCCCTGTTTCATAATGTAAGCTAATAGTATTAGTTCATAATACAAGTATACAAACTACTTAGTACTGACATTAATACTTATTTTTTTCATAATAGGGATGACTATTAGTGATATTACAGGAATTAAAAATACTAAAGTACAAATTACTATTGTACAAGTAAGCGTAATTAAATTAAGATAAATCTACAAGACTAATAGTATTAGTTTGTACTTTATTATGAAACAGGGCCCTGGTGAGCCCAGCCATCAGACAGCAGACACAACGCCGTTGTCCTATTTATATAATTTTTTTTTATGAACATCCTGGTCATTTACTTTAGTTGATCTATCACAATAAAATAACTTTAAATATTGTATATTCTGAAATATATTAATTAATGACTAAATATAAAACTATGAATATATTTCAAACTGATAAAAAATAGGGTAAACAAAGCTGCAATACGTTTAAAAACCTGTTTTTTTTTTTTTTTATTATCTACTTCCTGGGCCCTGTTTTATGATGAAAGCTAATAGTATTAGTGCATAGTAAAAGTGTAGAAACTAGTGTGGTAATTACACTAATACTTATTTTTTTCAAAATAGGGATGACAATTAGTGACATTACGGGAATTAAAAAATACTGTACAAGTTACTATTATACAAGTCTGTGTAATTGAATTAAGATAAATCTACAAGACTGATAGTATTAGTTTGTACTTTATTATGAAACAGGACCCTGGTCGTTCCAGGCATACTGCGGGGAGGAGGTTATCTACAGTGTACCACCCTATCCTAACACCATGGTGGGGGAAGGGGGAGGTTAAGTTTTATTTAGTGGGACCGCCACAATAAGTTGACCATTCAGACCGGCTTCGAACCGGCACCGCTGCAGGTTGCCAAGACCTTAACACCCTGAGGTACACACGGCTAAAATTCCCATATATAGATATATATCCCTTTCCTCAGTATCCACTAAAAATGTAAAACAGATTGATTTGACCCCTTTGGAGGTCGAGCGTGATTGTTACCAAATCACCTCCTTGCACTACAGTTGGTCTAGTAACTTGGTTGTAGCAGTACACATTTAATTATACATATACACGATGTATGGTAAATCGTACGATTTTATGATAAATTATAAATTTGGAATATTGTCCCTCCATGCACACACCTCGATTACTCCGTCAAAGCGGGTCAGATATACAAACAAAAAAATACTCCTCCAAAAGCAATCTGGTTCAAGTATCTGAATAAATTACTTCTAAACTTATTTCTTGTCTCTTCTGAAAAAGTAATGATCCTTCTGTAAAGAGATTTATGATAACCTTAACAAAAATACTTTCTTCTAAGAAGTGTATTTCATATTAATCAGCCATATATTTCTTATCCCTAATAGTACTTTTTGATATATATTTATTTAGAGCTATTTTCAAAGTTTCGTCATAAATAAGAATAATTTTTATTATTACAGCTGCTTCTATTTAAAACTTTCCTCATATTTATGAAATATAAGGTTTATATAAGTAGGTCATAATATTTATATCTTGTTCTCTGATTTATTGTTCCTCCTCCTTCAGCCCAAATCTCTTTATATCAGCCCACTAACACCAGTTTTCCTACCCTACCTCTTTTCACAGAAGTTCAGGTATAACTCCTTTTTTTTCTGCTACCAGGAATTCATTCATCACGTAAAGATAAATTTTATCACTCCCACTATTGGGACCAACTCTCCAATCCTATATCACAACCCTTGAACGATGGTTTCGAAATTGGAAGATAAAAATAAATCCCATTAAATACCTTTACCCTTCGGGGTAAACCTACCGACTGCCCTACAGTATCCTTTAATAATGTTACTTTCACCCCTGTAGAACAGATCCACTACTTAAGAATACGGACAAACAAATAACTTCAAATCCTGCACATCGAATTCGACTATTACAGCACTTACTAGACAAATGGTCTTAACTTTCAATCCATTAGAAAATACTGATCTACATGACTATAATTAGGCTTATAAATAGGATATACGGATTTGAGCTTTGGAGCTCCACTAAACCATGGAATTTCTTTAGTATCCAATCATTAAAATCTAAAATCGTATAACCCTCAATTCTATTTACTTTGTCACAAATAAAATCATACATGTTCCATATTTCACCGATCTAACCCGAATTCCATTACAAACTCCCTGACCACCAAAGCCCATTAGTTTCTAACCTTGCTTCCTCTTCCATACCAGAGAATCTTCCGAAGCGCCTGAAAAGAAGATGGCCTAGAGACCTTCTAATGTAAAATGTTACAAGAGTGCAATTAATGCCTAGTTTCTCAACAAGCCGGAATCAAAAAATTATGATTTTACATCAAATTTAAAAAATGTATTACTATGCTAATATAGTTGTAAATGTAGATAAAAAATAATAATAAATGCACATTTTCCCATCAATTTATATTGTCTCCTCTTCATGAGGATCAAGATATTATGTTGAACTATAAACCATCTTAATCCGTTAGCTGATATTCATTAGGTAGTACCTCTTATATTAACCATGTAAGGCCCACCAGGGACCCAATGGACATTTACACCCATTCTTCATATTTTATTTTTCTATGTTTATGACTTTATACCTTTTATATTTCTTTCTCTTTTTTAATTATTATTATTTTTTATTTTCATCCTAAGATACTGAACTCCTTAATTTGAGATACTTAATTATTTTTAAATTATAAAGAGGATTTTAATGTGGAACTTTCTTGATTTATCCGTTAGTTATTTCCCATTGTCAACTGATTTCAATGCCTTATTAAGCTGTATATATACATATATTTTGTACTGTATCACAGATATTTTTAATTTGTGGCCTTCACAGAACATATATCTCATCAAATCATAAAATGGAGGTTTAAAGAATAGCGACTGATTATGATTTTAAAATCATAAAACTAAGAAAGTTTTAAGTAAATGTGATTGTAATAGAGAACTTCATCCTAGATTTCCTTTTTCCTTGGAATATATATAGTTGTAACAAAAAGCAGATATCAGTTTTAGTTTTTTAAATGAGGTGTTTATTTATTTCACAATAATTATTACGTAATTAGACTCTTTAAACATTAATTTAATTTAATTTCTTCTTCATTATTTTATCTTGACGGTCTTTCATAGTGTCATATTTGACGGTTACTATTTCCCTTTGATTTAACAACTTTTTTGCCCGCTCTCTATCGGTTAAGTGAAAATTCAATCACTAAACAGAATTTCTTGCTTTGGCACTTCCATGTAGCAAGTCCATGGTACACGGAATGCCACCAAGATCGAGCGACGATCAAATCAATTGGACATGTTTGCATCCCCTGATATACATTTTTTTCGTACATTGTATTATGTTGAGTTAAATTATTTTTCAATATTTCAGACAGTACTTAACCACGTCTCCGATATTTCTTGTCGTAACTTCTCCACCCTAAAGCGTTTAAATCATCTTCGTCACCTACTTCCTTTTGAAAGCCATAGGGCTCCTGGTTACTTCCTTAATATTCACCCACTTTGATTATTGCTGTGTGGTTTACGGGAGTGTCTCTGAAGATCTCTAAGCAAAATTAAAACGGTAAATTAATTGCTTTGTACGATTCATCTTTGGAGCCCCTCCGAAAGCCTCTGTCACCCGATTTTATGAAGAATTGAAGTGGCTTTACCCCTCCTTCCGTCGTAAATATTTCCTTGCTTCCTTCCTCTACCAAGTTATCGAATCTCGCCGTCCATCGTACTTCTCTGATATCCTTCATTTTAAATCCTCAGTGCATTCCCGCAATACCCGCTCACGGCCTTTAGACTTAAATACAACTGCCCATCGAACCGCAGCCTTTGGTAGATCTTTCGTCATCTGTTCCTCATCCCCATGGAATTCTATTCCCTCCTTCATTCATAGTGCTAATACCCTTCCAACCTTCAAATCCCGTATCTTCGACCACCTTCTGTCCACTCAATTCTGTAATGTTTACGATTTTCGTTTATTCTTGTAAATATGTATATTAGCAGAAATTGCACCTTTTCATTTATTATTTTTAGTTTAATTATATTTGATTTTTATCATTTTTGTTTTCTATTATTTGCTATCAGAAGTGTTTGTCATCTTATGTTTTATAATATGACATATGGTTTTACTTTATTTGTTGTATTCTTATTTTATTTATTCTGTTAATTATTGTTGTTCATTTTTACTTTTTAAATTCATTATCTTATTATATTTTATGATGGTTTATAATTTTATTTTTATTTTGTATTTCACTCTAAGGCTCTAAAGCCTAATAGTCAAATAATTTTGACGCCTGTATATTATTCTAAAGGGATCAATTCCGGAATAAATAAAGAATAATATTATTATTACTTACAGATGTTATTATGTAAAGTCCATTTCTCATCATTTACATTTTCTTCCGCACCTTTCTTTATGTTTATTTCTTGAACATTTTTTTTTTCTTTTCCAGAAATTATTTTGTATAATTCTTACTTTAATAATATTATATTTCGTCTGCTATAGTTATTAATCAAATTAGTTCTACTTAATTCATTGTAATGTTTTGTTTATTTCCAAATTTTGTTATATATTATTTTTGTTTTTTCAGCTCTAATGAAGGCCTGAAATTCAGGTCGAAATGACGACATGAATAAATAATTTTTGTTTATTTATGTTCTTTTTTTCTAATTGCACCCCCCCCCCCACCATCTCCACCAATGAGTGTATAAAAGCTCTAATGAAGGCCAGAAATTCAGGCCGAAACGTTGGCACAAGTTTTTGTTTGTGTATTTTTTTCTGACCGCACGCCGACCATCCTCTTCTCATCTTAGTTTCGAAAAATTAAATTCCCAAGTATTTATCTTTACTGAAGATTATTTATGAATTGTCTCGGTGATATTAAAACCGTTTATAGTATTCAATTAACCGTAGTCAAGGCTGACGTCAATGGAGGAAATCCATCTTAATTTGCTGAGTAAACCTCATAAAAATATTGTTCTAAAAATATTAAATCGTAATTCATGCAAATATATTTCTCAATATTGTATGAATATAGTCCGGGTGGCGATCAATAAAGATATCATAACAGTAAAAGAGAACTATTTAGTGTAAACCAAAGTTTCGCCCCACTTTACAAGGCTTCAGTCGGGCTGAGTTGTCATAATTTCTGTTTCAATCTGACAGCTCTGACGAAGCTCTGCAAAATGGAGCGAAACGTTGGTTAAAAATAAATAGTTTTCTTTTACTATTTTGGCACCTTTATTGACCGCCACCGATACTATCTTTCAAAAATCTACTTCATACGGTCAACAATCTTCTTCAAATATTTCTCTATCCAGGACCTGCTTAAAAAGCTCAAGGTAAAGAAAAGTCCTGGCCATGATTTGATCCCACTCATAGCAATCAAAATGTTACCCAGGAAAGCTATCGTTTTTATCACGTCAATTTTTAACAGTTGCCTGGGTACTGGATACTTTCCGGATACACGGAAGAAAGCCGAACTCATAGTAATTCACAAGCCTGGTAAGAACGCTAAACAAATCAGCAGCTATAGACCTATCAGTTTATTACCCATTTTTGTAAAATTACTGGAATCAGTTATAAAAAAAAAATCCTAATTCTATTTTTCAGAGCATCGAAATTATTCGATTTTCAATACAGTCATTTCACTTCTCACCAACTGGCAAGACTATCGGAATTTATAATTAGCGGATTCGAAAAAAAGAGACACACTCTGGTAGCGTTCTTAGATTTCCAACAAGAATTCGATAAGGTCTGACATCGAGGTCTCCTATATAAACCTGGAATCACCATATCAACATCAAACTAACTCAAACTTATGCAAGGTTAGCAATGCTATATCCTATCCTAAACAGAAATTCCAAGCTAAAACCAGAAACAACTGTTCTTATATTTAAAACAATTCTCAGGCCATTGCTGATGTACGGCTGTGAAGTCTGGGGAGCGGCATCCTTCACGAAAAGAAAAAAACTACAATCTTTTAAAAATAAAGTCCTAAGAATCGCAGTTAATGCTCCTTGGTTCATAAGAAATAGCCAATTACATCGCGAATTACATATGGAGCCATTAGAGGATCACATCAAAAAACGTTTTGAAACATTTCATAATTTCAAATCCATACCAATTCCTTTCTCAGGCACAGTATCTTGGTTTCCTTCTAGACACAAGACCAACGTGGAATCCACATACAAGACTTAGAAGACAAGAACTTAACCGACGATTTGGACCAGAAGTTCCCAATCTTTTTCGGTTTGCGGCTCCCTCAATAATCAGGTTTTTTAATACATCAGTTTTTTTTTTAATTTTTGACTTTCTTGAAAAATTGGAACTCTTTCCTTTTTAAAAGCGATTATCCATTTAACAGCAAAACGAAAACAGGTACTTACTATTTTCCTTGGGGTGATGTAAGCTATTTGATTTCAACTGTTTCGGTAATATCCATATTGAGACTGGACATCAACCATGAGGTTAGGTTAGTTGAAAAATGATGTTCACATAACCCTCAGCATTTAAAATACCGTCAATGGAAACCAGATTTCCTACCAACATGTTTTACTGTAACAGAAGCATTTTGCTTTTTCAATTCTTCCTTGGGCCGCCATCAACACTCTTCTGCCCATCGGACCCAAACAAATTGAACTTTATCAGAGAATATGACATCCTCCCAAAAACTAAGCGGCTTATGTAAATATTCTCTGGCAAAAGCAAGATGCTTTTTACGGTTGATTTCATTTATATGGTATAAGGTTTCTTTCGAGGTACTCAACCATGGAGGTCTTCAGAATTCAGGCAGTATCTGATAGTCCTGTCACTAACCTGAATATTTATAATATATATTATATATATAAGATATTATAATATTTATAATACATATTATAGTTGTATAAGATATTAGCCAGGTCTCGAGAACTTACTGAGGGGTGCTTCATAGCTTCATATTTTATCTTTCTCTTCATCTTGGAATTAAACTTTTTCGGACGGCTTTTTCGCCCACTGTTTTCAGTTCTCCCACGTTCCTCATACCTCTTGGAAAAATTAATACTTAATAAATCTGCAATCTCACCAGATGATATTTGGTGACGTCGAAAAACAAACAATTTTGTTCGAGAGTTCCCAAACTTAATTTACTCGTTTTCGGCATGATAACCAGTGACTAAAAAATTTAATTCTTAATCCTTTAGCATTGTAGGAAAATACTAGAAAGATTAGATAATACTGGTGTAAGAATTAAAAAATTGTAAACAAAGGCTATTAGGTATTGTACGCGAAGTATGCACTATCACTAATATCCTTAGTTTACTATTTATTAATTCTTACACCAGTATTATCCTTATTATAATTCTTACACCAGTATTATTGTATGTGTCCAGAGTATCCGAAAATTTCCGGCATCCATTTTCACTTAAAAACTCTACATAATATAGGTATGTCAGTCATCTTTATATGGGTTCCAAGCAATGTAGGAATCGCAGAGAATGAACTAGCCGAGCACACTGCAAGAGAAGCACTCGCGCGTCCGGGAGGGGGTAAAGCAATTTTAACTCCGTCAGAGATGAGCAGGCCTCTTGCAAAGGAAGTCAAAGATAAATGCCAATCTTTGTGGAATGAAAAATGAGTAAATTAAAAATTATTAAAAAGGATGTCAAGCCCTGGGGTACCTCCAGTCGCAAATGCCGTAGAGAGGAAGTTGTACTGACCAGGCTGAGAATAAGTCACACGAGGCTCACCCACTCCTATCTTATTTCAAAAGAAACGCCTCCGAACTGCCAGTATTACAACAACAATCTAACAATAAGCCATGTTTTCCAATGATGCCCATATTTCATACCACACCTCAATAGCTTAGGACTAAACCAAGATATCTCAAAAACCCCTGGAGAGGATGATAAAGCAATAAAATTGGTGTTTCAGCTTTTAAAATCACAAAATTAGCTGACAAAAATATAACTTGATCGGAAGGAAAAAAATAAATAAATAATTAAATTAAAAAATAAATAAAATTTAACGAATATTAGCAAAATTAAATAAAATATAAATGGCGTTAATGACCAATGAAGTTTAGCGCCACTAAACAAAAACAAACAAACAAAGTATGCAAATATTGCCAAAGGATTTCATACATTTTTTAATTTATCTCCATTAATTTAAAAATTTAATTATTGTACACATATAGAATTGTTTTAGTTTTAAATATACTTTTTATTAATGTGAAGTTCAGTGGATTATTATTTCCCTTATGACCGATAATTTTAACAAAAACCTGGGTGTGCAAATACTTTTTGCCACCACTGTAGGTGTTATAAGAAAATAAACAGTGTGAGACTATATGGATATTTTTTTTTATATATAGGAAGATGGTCAGGGTTAATTTGTTTGTTCTATTTCTTCATTAACCCTGACCATCTTCCTATATATCAATTTTTACGGTCAACTATATATAAATATATTTTTTTATAATTGATAAACAAGCCTTTAACAAACAAGAAAATTACATCTTTATTTGTACAATTCATGTGTTTCAAAGATATAACCATAGAAAGGGGTTTCTTTCTCTCCAGCGGTCTCTCTATAGACTGTTCCAGAGCTACTACCAAGGTTATCAAAAAATAACCAGTCTACAACGCAATCTATACAATAGGTCAAATACAATTTTTAATTTATTTTTTTTTTCCAGATAGGGCAGTATTTGAGTAAAGCACCAATATGGAAAAAAACAATGACTTTATTCCCAACAACCGAGCCCGCTATTGATATAAAATAGATGAAAAATCGTGGAGGATTTTCCGCATAACGATACAAAGATTGTGATTAATGATGGAAGAAAAAGTGAAACAGCACGAGCTGGAATATTCATGATGGCCGCTGGAAGGAAATATAAATGATAGATTTTGTTTGCTACTCCTCGCTTCTGATATTTAATATTAAACTTGCTTTGTTCTATTCCTTCATTAAAACGCTGGTCTGTTCTTTGCCTATTCTCCTTTACTTTCTAATTCTAATGTTCAAACTGACTCTCAACAGTAATTTTCCTTTATGAAGGAATGGACCATTCCTTACTAATGGTTTAACAGAGATTTATATTCCTAATCATAATATTTTAATTGCCATGTTCAAGCTCCGAAAACGAAGCTATGATGGCACTTCATAATAATGAGGATATATTCCACAAAAGACATCGATAAAGCCACCTTACTATAACAACATCTCTTTAACGCTCTCTTCTATTTATCCATTAGAGCGCATCGAGCTATTAGTACAAGAGCCGGGAAGAAAAAAAGGCAGTTATCTCACCCAAATATTTGATTACCTTAATGAAAACTATGTATAGTTACTAGTAAAAATTGATGAGTATGCCAAGTATAAGTAGGGGGAATAAAAAACAGCGGCTAGTTCAAAACCTTAAAAAAACATTAATTTTCTATTCGGAGCTCCTATATATTAAAAACTACCAACAACACTAGAAAATCTATAAGAACATTATTTAGAGAAGAGTAAATTTCCTGAAATATAAGCCCTAATACGTCCAATAGCCTTTTAAAAAGCATCATTTCATAAAAATGTACGGAAATATCGGTAGTTATTGAATCTATATCTCAATAATCATTTGACGTACGAATGTCTATTAGCACTCAAATTAAAACTAAATAATTGTACTACAAAGTAGTTTATGACCTTTACCTTCGTAGGAGAATAAATTGAATTATGGTTGTTCGGATAACTATAAATCAATTTATTTTAACAAATTTCATGAAAACTACTACTACGAAAATAAACGGCATGAAGTACTTTATAGCTCATTAAACTACCTTTAATTTGATTGCTAATAGACATCTGTACGTCAAATGGTTTTTGAGATATAATTTTTTCAAAATAAATTCACTAACTATTGATCTTTCTTTGCGTTCCATACAATATTTTTATGAAATGTTGCTTTTTAAAAAGTTATACCTCGAGAACAATTGAACGTAAATAACTCTATAAGGGCTTACATTTTGGCAAATGTATTCTACTTTAAATGATGCTCTCTTAGATTTTCTATTGTTGTTTTTAATTGTAAAGATATAGAGCTCCGAATAAAAAATTTATTATTTTTAACGTTTTGAAACAGCCGCCATTTTTTATTCCCCCTACCTATATTTGGCAGACTCCAAAAATTTTTACTATTAATTATATATAGCTTTCATTACATAGATTTCACCAGTAATCAAATATTGGGGTGAAATAACTGCCGTTTTTCTCCTCTTGTGATCTTGTACTATATACCTTCCATAGTCAATGCACTCTTTTACGTTTCCAACAGAACACTACACACTGACATTCGTATCCATTTTCTCCTTGAACTCATACCAATCTCATTCTTAAAATTCCACATAAACCTTTTTAACCATTCTAATGCTTTAATATTCAATCCATAAACAGTTCCACTGATCCCTACAATCCATCTCGAAGATTCAAATGGCAATGGCCAACCGACCTAAAATAAACACGAAAATAGGAGTTCTGGCAATGACGAGATGATCCGATCATGTAGGGTGTTTGGGCTTAGCGTACCAAATCAGCCTCCAATGGCTTGGCGTGACGCGGTGAGAGGGCCGCGCTGGGATCTTGAAGAGCACTGCTCTACCCCTAATGCGTAAGGGATAGAGTTGGGACGGGATCCTGAGGTCGAGAGTATACATATTTTACATGTATTATATATATAATATCGTAAATGTAATTAGTTAGTTCTTTAGGGTATGATATAGTTTTATATTATTAGGTTTTTTAGGTAATGATATTTTGATCTTAATGACAATTTTGTTTTTTTATTTTGGTTTAGCAAATAAATATAATTCCAAAATTTTGTTTTGTTTTTTTCCCTTAATGAACCTTAAATGTAGCAACGGATAAATCTTATCTTTATGTTTTTTAGGTGTTTCTAAAGATAAATCCTCAATTTCGAGAGACCTACACTCAATCAGAATAAAATAACATTTAAAATGTCAATACCAAATAATTTTGTAAATTTTATTTAAATTATTTAAATACAATATGCTAAAAAAATTTTTTTAAAACTTAACTAAAGTTGAGACTAATCAGTGAAAAAGTAGTAAAGGAAAAAGAGATAGCGATATGGAAGGAATATGATAGCGACATCTCATCTCTTTGTCCCGCGGGCCCCCACGGTACAATGGATTGCCACGGCCCGTTCTCACAAATCCTTTCCAAAGGGAATTATGACCGAATCCATGGATCACTGCTCACCACGAGCTTGTTTCAATGCCCTCGTCCATTCAGTCACCAATAGGCCACAATTTCAAGCTTCGCCAATTTGGACCGGTTGAATAAAGACCAGTTTAATTTTCAAACCGTAGGGCGGGAGGGGGGGGCCAAATGCATATACAATTAATTAACTAAAAACCTGCATCTATAGACCGTTTGAAATCGTATCTCGGTTCCAATAAAGAAGAACAATTTATAGATACATTTCTGGTATACAACATATGAATGAAACTTTATTCATGTGTTAATTTATAAAATAATATAAATATACATAAATATATATTATATATTTTTAAATTCATTATGTTAAAGCAAACACACCGCAGTATAATAGAGTAAAATGTACTAAGTGTCTACAAGAGTTTGGCAGTCAGATTTCTTAACTATTAAAAAAAATAGTTTTTTTTTCTTATTTCTTAAGCCACTAATAAAAATAGCCGTAATTTCTTCCCAAATAAGGAAGTTATTTTTTTTTTTTAATTTATTTAATGACATTTACAAATGTACAAAAAACAAGTAAATAAGAAGTAGGATCATAATAGTATGATACAGAAGTATGTAATGTTCTTACAAGTATGTAAAGAAACTACCCATTGGTATACGAGGCGAAGATGGTTGGGGGGTGCGGTCAAAATGTAGCACAAATAAGTTGAAGTAACTTATTTAATCGTGCCAACGTTTCGGCCAGAATTTCTTGCCTTCATCAGGGCTAAGAATAGAACAAGATAACAACCAATGAATACAGAAAATAAAAAATAATATATTAAATTATTATTTTCTGTATTCATTGGTTGTTATCTTGGTCTGTTTTTAGCACTGATAAAGGCTGGAAATTCTGGTAGAAATGTTGGCACGATTAAATAAATTTCTTTTTCATAGATAGCTATTTTTCAAATTTATTTTTTACTTAGTACGTTTTCATTTTTTTGTAATATATTTTCGAGAAATTCCCTGATTTTCTGATGAGTATGACGTTATTCCCTGATTTTTACAGAATAATAAACTTTCTTCAATTTTCCCGGTTACTCCATACATGTAAAATCCTATTTATTTATTTATTGTAATTTATAACTGTACAAAAAAATACAATCAGTAAATATGAGAAATGTTACAAACACATGGTGAATACAAATTTACTAAAGAATTAATAGAAGCACTCGTATACAAACCATTGTTTTAAAAGCGCATATGATATATTAAAAACTAACTACCTCAATATCAGATATCAATCTTGAACTGGACTCACCTGCAACAGAAAAAACAAAAATTAAAATGATTTCTCATACAAATAAAGAACAAAACAATAAAATTAATAATAAATAGTGGAAGTAGGTAGGTCATTGGTAAGGCACTGTGCTACAACTATAAGCTCCCGGGTAAGAATCCAGGTGTGGCAGATAATTATTTTCTGGTTCACTGTAACCGTGAGTCAGCTCTGTGGGTATCCTAAATTGGGTAAAAATCAGTCGAGCGTGATTCTGATCAAATCATCTCCTTGCGCAACCGCTGTTCTAGTAACGCTTCCTTATAAAGTACAACACATCTGACCCTTCAAGGGTAGTAGCGATACAGATTTAATTTTTTTTTAATTATAAAGGCTTATCCTCAATGCAGCGTTGGATAACCTGCTAAATTCTTCCGTTAATTCATACTTTTTCAGTCCGAATATTTTACGTAATACATTATTTTCAAAAACCTTAAAGCACTGTTTCTCCAATAAAATAAATTAAAAAAAAACTTAAATATTTAAAAATTAAAACTGAAAAATATAAACAATGCGAATAGATATAGAAAAATGTGTTTATTTACCTAACTGTCTATTCAATGCTAAACAAACAAAACGGAATAGACAGAAATATCCAATCATGCCAACCCAAACTGAGCCCTTCCTTAATTTAGAACTAGAAAGCAGCCAGTCCAAATTAGATTTATCTCAAATAGGAGTTGGCCTATTTAGGAATAGATGTAGAACTGGCATCAAACAGTCAAATATGGTATGCGACTTCCTTCATCTTCTTAAGGTGGCGCTAAACGAGCAACAATTACGTTTCACCTTAAAGATACAGGAAGGCATAACTATGAGATATAATATATATACAGTATACCTTATAGTTTCTATATCTACTATGTCGGTGTAGCTCTTCGCCAGGGCTAAAATAAAAAGATACTAAAAAGGTCGACTAAATGTAAGGGTAAAACAGTGATATAATATAAAATGTAAAGTTGATGGTATATAAACAATAAAAAAATTTAAAATGAAACAATAAACAGGATAAATATAAATAAAAAAATTATTAACTAAACTAATAAACTGAACATATAAATCAAAATATATATAATTGACAAAACCTACAGATTTAATTAAATAAAAAGACATAACTGGTTATTACTGTTATAAAATGGTAGCAGGTAAATTATTATTACAGATTACATAATGTTAAGTATCCATAAGTCCATCGACATATCTCTTATATAACCAAATTACTTTTTCTAATATTATTCAATTTACACTTTATATTATACCCTTATCACTCTTTTTATCTACAATACATTGTTTAAATCTTTGATCAAAAAATAAATAAACAGCAATTACTATGTTTTCTACAACTTCCAATCCATTACAAATGACTGATCTACATGACAAGCATTAGGCCAATCTGGACATACGGAGTTGAGCTTTGGGGCTCCACTAAACCTTCGAATTCCTCTCGTATCCAATCCTTAAAATCCAAAATCCCTCGTAAAATCCACAATACTCCCTTATTTGTCACAAATTAATTCATCCATAAATAACTTGATATACCATATGTAACTGATCCAGCCCGAACCAGATATCAATCCTTGACCAATTAAACTCACTAGTTTCTAGCCTTGCATCTTCTTCTATCCCTAATAATTCTCCGAGACGTCTGAAAAGAAGATGGCTTTGAGACCTTCTAATGTAGAAATATTATTAGAGTACTACCAATGGGTAATTTCTCCACATGCCTATATCAAACCACTTTGATCTTACATCAAAACATAAAATTTACTAGATGTATTTTTTTGTAAATACAATTATAAATATCATTAAATAATTTAAAAAAAATCCATTTCTCACCTAATACCGCGTGCGGAGATATTCTATAATTAAACTTGTTTAATTTTATTAATGAATGACCAAATACATGAGAGCCACCAAGTAATTAATTACACTCTAATAATTATGGATGGATATTAACACCGATTTTTTCAAATTTCTAGATTAGATTTTTTCCCCTAGAAACATTACTGAAAATTAGAAAAATAGTGCAAAAAAAAAAGGACAATTTTTAAAAATTTGGAGATTTTAGATAACCTATGAAACCCCCTTTCTTTTCCTTCTACCAATGGACGAAGGAGCCCTAACCGAAAAAAGTCCCAGGACTTTTCGCTATGACGTTAATCCATACCCCAATTTTTTACATATCTATTAATTTGAGCTTACCATATTATTATTGTTAGTACATTAAATGTTTGGTAAATGAAACGAGGATATATGAACACATCAGGTGGTGAAATTCAATTTCTCCTATCACTGTCAAAACCACATCCATGTCAGGTGCACAGGGAAAGAGGATAACCTATCTATAGGAATATCTAGAGGGAAGTATGCGGATCAGATCCATATGGGTGCTCGTAACGTTTTAGTAAAATACAGGTCATTTGGGATAGCTAAACTTGCCGGGGAAAAAAAAGGATATATTTAAATTATTATTTTTATTTTTTAAATGATTAGTGACTAAAATACTAATATTATATTTCTAATTAATAGGATATACTGCTGTATAGTATAATATATTAGTAAGGGAGAAAGTGTCCATGCTAATTGTCTGGGATGTGAATGTAATAATTTAGAACAAATATACGTTTAAGCAGGCAACCATACAAGAGACCTTTCATAGTTTGTGTTCCGGATAACCTACGGCAACCGAAAGGTTGAATCGGAAAGGCTGCCATGTATAAGATGTCTATGGCCCCATGTGGCCAACAGCCAAATCTCACCTCCTCCAGCGCTCTCGGTGCAAGAGAAGTAACCCAGTCTAATGAGAGATAGCCATCTTGTCTTCAGCCAGAGAAGCGTCCATCCTTTATTATTGAGTAGATTTACTGGAGTAGTTCCCAGCAGCAGAGGGAGGAGAGGCTTGGAGATATGGGGGAAGAAAGAAGTAAGTCCACATAGCAATAGTTAACATCGACATCATCAACCACCTCAATGTTAGATCTACAATTTCCATAGCCCAGTCATACAAAATTCTACTAACAATCTAATCATAATGTTTTCATTCGGTCACCCCCTACACCTCTTGTAACAAAAAACAATAGAATTTTATTAAAAATAATCATGTTTCATTTTTCAATTATACAGTCCACTCAAACCCAACCAGCCAACCAAAAGTGAAGTGTGTCTTACAATGCGTTGGCAAGCATGGTCTTACAAGGCAAAATTCATACATATTGAGTTGGATCTGTTGTATAGCGAATGTGTTTATAAGATGAGAAGTAGATAGTTGACCGTAGATTAATAATTAGAGAAGATGGTTGGGGGGGGGGAGGTTGCGGACAGCAAAAAAAGAACATAAATAAATAATATTTATTCATGCCCACGTTTCGACCTGAGTTTCAGGTCTTCATGAGGGCTATAGAACAAAAAGAGATAAAAACCATCATGAGTATCAATAAACTATTTTGTATTATTCAATTGAATATTATTTATAATTCCGAATTTGTTAGTATACTATATATTTTCAATTTTATATTTCTCTGACATTGTACCATACATTTCATTTTTCTTTTATATTGTTCAATATGTTTTTCAGTTTTTTAGACACTACTTACATATCTTATCTTATACATATCTTCTTACCTATATACCATTATACTTCATCTTTCTTTGTTATCAATCTGAGATTTTAGAGTGTTCGGATGAGTATTTTTTTAACGATTTCAAACGTCAAAAGTTGCTGTTGAATCAATTTTAAATTTAATTCAACTCAAAATTTCTAACTTGCGGAGTGTAGCAGTTATTTCAGTGTCAGATAACCTTGGTAATAGAGTTAACAGGTCGCTAAGTTACCGGAGTTTTACTAAACTCTTAGAATAATCTAAGTTTTACGAATCGTCGTTTTATCGGAGACTCATGCTAACTGTTAGCAAATGAAGAGAGACTGCAGGCATTTGTTAGAAGTCGGACTTCCATATCATTTTGGAATTTAACTGCATGACTCTTTTACATGATCTTTAGTTTAACATGTTAAATAGAGAAATATTTCCTTATTTTACCATGTTAAAACGATATAACATATATCATGGTTGAGAGTCTGTAACAAGGTAGAGTCTGTAGGTAGGTATGTATAGATGGAGAATGACGTCACGCAGATCAACTGAGCTCGTAACCATTTTGTTTGTTGTGTAAGGTTCCATTCTTATAGTTTGTGTTAGTATTGTTTTGGATGTTCTTATAACTTATAAAGCAGTAAATGACAATAATAATGTAATGACATTTATCAATTAGCTCATCTTGATTCTCTTTCTCAAAGTTAAAAGACCAACAAGACTGTGTAAAAACATTTTATATTTTACACATCATGAATACCCCTAAAACTTTTTACCACGTTAAATTTTAAAAATATAGGATTGTGAGCAGCCCTATTTAAATTCATGTAAAATGTTAAATTCATAAGTGCGGAGAGGAATTTCTGAATTTTTAACCTTTCCTTCCAAAACTTCAAGTTATTGTTAACTTCTACGTTTTGATTAGAGAAATTTAATATAACATTTGGTGAACGTTTGGTTACTGATTGTCTTGTTGATTTCCTGACTGGTGAGGAAGAGAATCAAGATGTGCTAATTGACAACTATCATTACATTATTATTATTATTCATTGCTTACATTATTATTATTATTCATTGCTTACATTATTATTATTATTCATAGTTACAGTTGCATTAGTAGTAATACTAACACATAAAAAAACACAAACTACGAGCAATGAAGCTAACACAACAAACAAAATGGCTACGGGCCCAGTTGGTATCTTGCTTGACGTCATTCTCCATCAAACAAACCTAATAACAGACTCTCAACCATATTGTATGTTACATACTTTTAATGTGGTAAAATAAGGAAATACTTCTCCATTTAACATGAGTTTTTCAATTAAACACACCTTAAAAAGTTAAACTAAAACTCATGAATACCCCTAATGTATCATTTTATAACTTCTGTTCTCTATGAGTAGTCATTACATAAAATGTAGGTTAAAATAACAGTTACAAATAATCTGGACCACTCATCACCCATGTTACTGATTAAATATCAGTAGAGGGGATAGACTAGATCGAGATTAACTTTCTATTCGTAACAGTTATTTAGATAAACTGCTAACTTTGTGAGCTGAAACAACAACCCCTGTGTCTATTTCTGCTGGTGTTTAGTGGCGAGTGTTTTCATTATTTCTTCTAGCTGCTAACATAACGGAGTGTTAATAGACGTTGTTATTTTTTAGCTGTTTATTTATTTTAGTTTCCATCTTAGGCTCTTACCTAGACTAGAAAAACTAATCTTGAAACGAGATAACAATAAATATTAATTATTTACTAACCTCATTTAGGCCAGACGACATTGTTATGTTGTATTTCAAGCAAATTGATCCATATATCTATCCATATTTTATCAAATGATAATAAATTAACAAATTTGTAAAAAGAAAAACTAATTTCAATAAATGGAAAAAAAAATGAATTTATTATTTTCGATTAATTATTTTATATATGCTTGTTTGAGAGTGGTTTAGTTAATTCTTAATTTAAAACAAATTTGATCCTTTTTTTCTCTCAACCTTTATTCTTTAAAATTTCTCCAACGTTTCGGCCCTCAGGCCATTCTCAAGGATACCACCTACAAAAAGTTAAAGTCTTAGGACACACCAATCCTTAAAACGTGGGTACCATTAATGGAAAAAACTTTGGCGGTCGATCGTGATTCTGACTAAATCCCCTCCTTGCACAATCGTTGGTATAGTAAGAGTACTTCCTTACAAAGTATTGCACCTCACGGGTTGCAGTAGTAAAGATTTATTCATTTATTTAATGATATTATAATTATTTAACTCTTTAAGACTAGGTCATAATAATATAATCTCTTTAATAAGTCAAAGAAAAGGATAAATGATTTCGCTGTTCTGCTTGAATAGTGGGACATCTGACAAAAAAAATGTTGCAAAGATAGTACCGTAGACTGCGGCTACTTTCATTATTGAGGTCGTAGACTTTCTTAAATCTAATTCAATTGTTACAAATTAATCCCAGCCTACAGAACAATCTATTGAATACCTCAACTCAAAATTGAAAAAAAAATAATATAAAAATTCAGACGTGCCACAATTTAAACAAAGCAACGATATAAGTAACGTTATAAACATCAGTATAGGACTCCAATGAGAGTCGTGGCCAAAAAAAAGTTATAAACCTAAAACAATTAAAATTGTATATGATAAATTTAAGCATGTGGTTAGTATAAAGGTTTGTGTTAAAAATAATAATGAAAATATTTTTTTTTAGTTTTTTGCATTATTTGATTATTAATTAATCTTCAATATATAATTAAATTAATATTAAATATATCGATAATGAATCTTGGTCTCGAAATAAATACGAATATAAAAAAAATATAGTTAGCAGTAGAAACGGAAGCCATTTCGGTGATAAGATATAGGAGGAAACACACTTGAACAGGTAGATAGGTTTAAATATTTAGGTTCCACGGTAACTAGAAAAAACGTATGAGAAAATAAAACCAAGGTTGAAGGTGGGAAATGCTTGTTATTTTTCAATTTAGAAACTGCTTAGCTCGTGCCTTCTATCCAAAAACTTAAAAATTAGAATTTACAAAATTAGTATCCTTCTCATTGCGTGAAACGTGGCCTCTCACACTAAGGGAAGAACAGCGCCTTAAGGTTTTCGAAAATAAACTATTACGTAAAATATTCTTAACGAAAAATAAAGATAAAGGGAAATTTTAGAAGGCTCCACAACGCTGAATTGAAAGGACTGCACCGGTAAATATAATTTAGGTTATAGGGAATAAAATGTGTGTGTACGGTTGTGGGACTTAGTAATGATAATAAATACAAAACCGACGAGTAAACGTCCGATGGGTAAATCGAAACGTAGATGGGAGGATTGCGTTAAGGCTGATTTAGTAGATTAGCGTTTGGAGGGCCGTCACTTGATAGATGTATTTAGAAAGCGATTGGTGCATTTATTTATATTGTTACGCAATTCAAACCACATAAAACAATTAATTGAATAAACGTAAAAAATATTTGTAATAAACCTTTTCAGATTTTCAACTTATTTTAACCGAGTATCATTGCCCAGTAAAGTTATCCTACTAAATGATTTAAAAACTGAACTCCATGCAGGCTATTTTGGCCAATTTCAAAACAGATAAAATAAATTTGAACCAACACTATGCAGAGATATTAAGTAAAATTAATTTATAAAAAATATGGGATAAATCGAATATGGATAATTATGATTAGCCTTGATGGGAATTTTATTAATGAAATAAAGAGGAAAATTAACAAAAATATTGTTATAATAAATAATTTTAATGCTTAAACTGAGTGGAGAAAGGTTACAAGCATTATTGTGATAAAGTTTTAACAAATAATGACAGTGATAAATGAATTTTAATTTTTGGAAGATGTAGATTGACCGTGTGGAAAGATGAAAGGAATATGGTCCGGGTGCGGTCAAAAAAACTCAAATAGTAGAATTATATTATTATAATGAGCCAACGTTTCGCCCCACGTTGCAGGGCTTCGTCAGGACTAAAAAAGATACAAACACATAGTTACATAAGGAAAACAAAAACATAAGTGTAAAATAACAGGGGTATAAAATGTAAAAAAGTAAGATATAATAAGAAAAATTAAAGGTAGTAAATAGTAAATGTAAAGGGTAATAGTAACAAATAGATAAAAAAAGAAATATTAAAGAAAATACAAATAAAGAGATGTAAAAAGAAAAAGAATACAAATCAAATGATGAGACAGAATCCATACCTATTTTTACGGCCGTCAAAACAAAAATGACCGTTGGTATTGGGAGGAGTGGGGACGGCAGTTGTGCCACAATAACGAAAATAATTTGTGAAGAAAGCGTTAATGTATAATTTTAATTTTTTCTTTTCAATGTGAAAATTAACTAATTAGATAATTAGACATAATGTAGGATATACTTATTAACAAAAAATATGTTTACCTAATGTTTTAATGTGTTATAAAAATTGTTGCTTTATCTGCGCAAAATAGCCTGCATGAAGTTGAGTTTTTAAATCATTTAGTTCAAAAATTGTATTAAGGTAAGATAAATTATAAATAATATTTTTATTTATTGGCATTGTTGAAGATTATATGTGTAATATAACCTGTTTGTAATAGATGATCCCTAAAGTTGGCCGAATTGCCCGAAACGTTGGACTTATAAATGGAATAAAAATGTTTTGAGGCTAAAATGGATAAAATTTTATTTATTTAAACATTATGTAATTTTTTTTTATGTTGTCAAATACCATATTCTGGATCATCGGTAAATCACATAATTCCATCAAATTGAAGACAAGAATATATATTTACTCTGTTATATTACAACATAGCATTATAGCACAAGAGCCCAAAAGGAGAAAAGTTATCTCACCCCAATTTTTGATTACTGTAATGAAAACTATGTATAATTACTAGTCAAAATTGATGAGTCTGCCAAGTATAGGTAGGGGGAATAAAAAGTGGGTAATAGGTGGTATAGGTGGGGGAAAAAAACTAATTTTTCATTCGGAGCTCTATATCTTAAAAAGTTGGAACAACACAAGAAAATCTAAGAGAACATCATTTAAAGAAGAGTAAATTTGCTAAAATATGAGCCCTAATAGAGTTATTTACGTTAAATATTTTTCGAGATATAGGTTTTTAAAAAACAGTATTTCATAAAAATATTGTATGGGACGTACTGAAAGCTCAGTAGTTACGTGAATTTATTTTGAAAAATTTATATCTCAAAAACCATTTTACATAAAGATGTCTATTAGCACTCAAATTTCTTGTATCTGTTTTGAAATTGGCCAGAATACCCTGCATGAAGCTGAGTTTTTAAATCATTTTCATGTTCAAAAATTGTATTAAGGTAAGATAAATTATTAATAATATTGTTAAGTATTTTGAATTGTTGAGGATCATACAAGTAATAAAAGCTGTTTTGTATTATATTGTCACTGAGGATGGCCGGATTGGCCGAAACGTCGGACTTAAATAAAATGTAATGAGACTAAAATGGATAAACATTAAATTATTATTAATTTGTATAATGAGCAAATAAATACATTTAAAAATATTTTTCAAATTAAAATAGATTTAACTTTTTTATGAAAAAATACAAATTAATTCCACTTAGTGAAAATAAGGATTTTAAAGTTTGAAACATCCAAAGTAATACATCTGCACTAGGGGAGCAGCTATAAGGCCTAGCGAGGCCGTGCTTACGATAAAAAGTCCAGTATCTGACATCCCCTTCCGCTGCGGCCTCCATCGCTCCCGGCCAAAACCTACAAATACCAGGAAGGAAAAAACCTTCAATTTACTACGTCAATTTATTATTATAAGCTCCTACATTATTAATGCGATCGATAGAACAGGAGATTCGCATTTGAAAATAACAGAGATTGAATGGATACAAAACAGCGATAGAAACAATCTAAAACAGAACAAATGTACAAACGATCACAATGCAACTGTATCACATTTCATCCGCCCCTTTGTTCATTTCAAAAGAGAACATTATTGTTGACAGTTTCGATAGAGAATAATTGAATCGGAATCGTTGACCGAGAGATCAAAGCATATTTTCACCTTTGTTAGCTTGTAGAGTACACATACCATGATAATGCATATCTAAATAAAATTTATCTGCCGACCTCTGTTGGGAAAAAATCGAATTATCTAGAGGAATATGGAGAGAAAACTGTCCGTTAGGTTTCACTTATTTTCATGTAATTAAATGTTTTCCAACTTTATACGAGGCATATTGTAAACTTATAAAAGTGTACAAGAACAAATAAGTTATAACGAAAAAGTTCTTAAAAGCGACTATATAACAAGCTAATGTACTATTATTTCAAAAAAATATAAATACTATAAGTATTAAAAAACACACAATAGAAAAAAAATAAAACCATAAACACCTTAATGTACCAAGATACCAATCCTAGTACAAGAATCCAAGAGGAGAAACAAGACAGCTATTTCACACCATACTTTTATTACTTTAATGCAAAATATGTATAATTACTAGTAAAAATTAATTAGTCTGCCAAATATAGGTAGGGGGAATAAAAAATGGCGGCTGCTTCAGAACGAATAATATTTTATATAATAAAAAAATAATTTTTCATTCGGAGCTCTATATCTTAAAAACTACCAACCTAAGAGAACGTCATATAAAGAAGAGTAAATTTGCTAAAATGTGAGCTCTAATAGGGTTATTTAGGTTAAATAGGTTAAATCACTTTTTAAAAAGCAACATTTTATAAAAATGTATGGGATGTACTAAAAGATCAGTAGTTAGTGAATTTATTTTGAAAAATTTATATCTCAAAAACCATTTGACGTACAGATGTCTATCAGCACTCAAATTAAAGCTAGTTTAATGAGCTATAAAGTAGTTTATGATGTTTATCTTCATAAGAGTAATAGTTTACATGAAATTTGCTAAAATAAATTGATTTATAGTTTTCCGGACAAATTTTCATTTGCCAAATTAATATTCATATGTGAATATCATAAAAACTACT
>NW_027104816.1:1079153-1080965 GCF_000696795.3 Halyomorpha halys | reverse complement strand
GTCACATAGTTCCTGAGATATAGATTTCTCAAAATAAATTAACTAACTACTAATCTTTCAGTAGATTTTTAAGAAATTTTGCTTTTTTAAAAGCTAAACTTAACGTAAATAACCCTATTAGGGCTCATATCTTAGCAAATTTACTCTTCTTTAAATGACAGTATCTTAGGTTTTTTTGTGTTGTTCCTTCATTAATGTAATATAAATTTGGGATGAAATAACAACCCTATTTCCACCCCAGCTCCTGTATATTATAAACACTAAAAACCCAAAAACCTAATAACCTAATAAAATAATGAAAATTTGACTAGTGTTTTAATTTTTGCCAATATTAGTTCAATTTATTTATTTTATTTTCTCCTTACAACTTCATGTAAATATTTATATAAATTTTTCTTATTTATTTTATAATATTGGTATGAATGTGATAATTTATCTTTAACACTCATTGCCCAAGCTGCGCCACATTCTAATATTTAAAAATTAATAAATATATAGAAAGATAAAAAAAAAGTTTTCAAACCTTGCACTTCAAAGGAAATCAAATTCCTTAAAAATAAAATAAAATAAAAACCTAAATTATAACTTCTCTAGTCAGGAATCAATACGACTGACACCAGACGAGATGCCAGCCACCGATACATAATGCACTAAATTCCCTATTCATCCTCAATCTGACTGGGATTGATGGCCGAGTTAGTTACGTCCCGGGAAGAGGAGAGAGTGCCTAGGATAAAAGAGACTTAAACTGACGACAGCGACAGAGGTACAGGTCAGACGCCTCAAGAGTATTTTTAACCCAGACACGGAGGCAGACATAACACTGGACTCTCGGATTACAATAACTCACTCATCAAGGACATCATCGTTAACATTAACTATCGGTAGCTGACACAGCATTTCCTCTGTTTGTTTGTTCTTTTAAAATCACTATTTAGTCTAGGAATATGCATTAAAATTTAATTTTTTTCCCAAGCAAAAACCAAGCTACCATTAATGTTTTGGTATGACGTCAATTCGACATAAATATACGCTAGGCTTATTTATGTCATGTGATACTCTGTGCGAGCATCATTTTAATTTTTTTTTTTTTTTTTATTTAAGCAATTATCTATTACGAGTTATATTCTTAATCATTCTCTAGCAGTACCTAATTGCAAAATAATACAATAAATACTCTACAAAAGTTGTTTATCCAACTTTCTCTAAGTAGTACCTCTATTTTCAGACCTAAACAATTATGATTAGGTTTTTAAATTTACCAACAATAATATTGATATTATTTAGTTTATTTATAATCATAACACTTTCTTGAGACTGGTTAATATTGTTTTAATAAATACAATTTCATTTATTTTAGCCTCAAAACATTTTGATTCAATTTATAAGTCCAACGTATCGGGCAATCCGACCATCCTCAGGGACAATCTATTACAAACAGGTAATATTACACATATAATATTCAACAATTCAAACAAATAACAATATTTATAATTTATCTCACCTTAATACAATTTTTGAACTAAATGATTTAAAAACTCAACTTCATGCAGGCTATTCTGGCCAATTTCAAAACAGATACAATAAATTTGAACCAACACTATGCAATACATGGGGTATTCATGATGTTGTGTTAAATGTTATATGTTTTACCATGTTAATTGTTATAACTATAGGATTGTGAGCAGCCCTATTTGAAGTCATGTTAAACGTTAAATGCATAAGAGCCCCTAGCGGATTTTCTCAGCAACTTGTTGTATAAGACTTTATGTTTATAACTTTCCTTCCAGACCCTCATGTTATTGTTTACTT
>NW_027104816.1:1062703-1077328 GCF_000696795.3 Halyomorpha halys | reverse complement strand
AAGAATTTATGTCATTCACTAAATCCTTTTTAATTCCATAAGACTCTTCCAGTAAAAGGATTATTAAATTTAGAACCTTTGTTGTGATATGTATGAGAGGCACCAGCTAGAATTTTTTAACATGAAGTAATTTCTTTTGTCGGCATACCAAAAGGAGCCGCCTAGCCTAGTCAGAGACCCGATCAGCAAAACATTAAAAGTAATGTACAGACATATGTAGATACCATGCCCCTCCTGGGAACGGTTGACCGCGTAGGGAGAGGTAAAGGAGTCTGAGGGAAGATCAAAGGTAGACCGTCGGGAGACAGGGGAAGACAGTCTGGGAGAGACAGATACTTGAAAACGGTCGAGGAATACTTGAAGACCGGGGAGACAGTGGAAGAGAGTCTGGGAAGAAGACAGTCCTGGAAGAAGACAATCTGAAGGAAGAGAGAGCGGCTGACCAGATGGTGAACAGTTGAGGAAGACACACATCGCAGGGATTCTGCAGCGGCCGCCGGGAAGCTGCGGAGCAATGCGAATATGGATGCTCCGCCAAGACAACTACCAAGCCGACCGACGTATTAAAACAAGTAAGACCTTTTTCTGTCGTAATTGGAATGGCAATAATAGAATTAATATCAAATATCAAATATAATATCAAAGATCCCAACTGGTACTTCTTAATTCATAATATAATAATTAAAGTATAAGGAAACAAGTCTACCACGCTCTCTCATAATATTATTCTTGCTAATGTATATATGATTGTAAATATAAAATATGTAACAAAGAATTTACTTTATAATTAAGAATCCCTGCATGTCACCTCATATATAATAGCATAGTAAATTGGTGAACACGATACCGTTTGAAAGGAACTCCAATGATAAATTATAGATATTCATATCTAGCATACCATGGCGCGGGGATCTATGGCCTCTAGTGTTTGAATTAAATATAGCGCATACTTTTTCAGTCGGTTCCCATCAGGAACCAATAGAGATACATAATACAAATAAATATAAATATATAGTAAAAATACATCAATAGATGAATAAATTTTAATATAATACGTGTACGGGGAACCACTAGTCGGACTTAGAACCCCCGAAGCCCCGTACACGGCAATATCACCGAAATCGCTCGCGTTTCTACAGCTGACCATATATTTTCATTCATACGTATTTGTTTCAAAACCTAGTTCCTTACTGGAGTTTATTAACGCGGTTCTATTTAGTTCTATAGTTTCTTTATCCCCACCCAATAATACCAAATCATCAGCGTACCCAAGAACTGATATCTTACCACCCAAAGTTAAACCCTTTTCAGTATCACACTTTTAATGACGTATTCTAGTGCTAGATTAAATAATATAGGTGATAAAGAATCCTTCATACCCTCCCTTACTGTCCTCTACTTTTCCTTAACAACCAACCGATTCACTTCTATCCTACAATAAAAAACCTTGGTGTCACTTTTGATCAACAACTCTCTTGGAATAACCATATTTCCCAAATCCATAACTGTACTCAAACAATTCCTAAAATTCCGTAATTCCATTCCCCAGAACACTCGTCAGCTCCTAGTATCCTCTCTTGTCTTCCCCCACTTCGACTACGGATCCTTGGTGTATGGAGGGCTATCTGCAGGACTAGAGTTGAGACTGAAGAGACTCATGAATTGTTTTGTAAGATTTATCTTTGGGTTCCCTAGGCGCTCTCAAGTCTCCCGCTGGTATTCCGAGTTGAAGTGGCTCTATCCAACCTCCCGAAAACCCTCCTTGGTGTTTTTCTATTCCAAGTTCTTAACATCAAAAAAACCTACCTATATCATAGATCTCCTCACTCTTCGTTCATCTATCCACTCATCAAACACCAGATCCCATCCGAATGATTTATATATGCCCTCCAATAGAACCTCCTTCTTTAGCAAATCGTTCGTCATACGTGCAACCTCCCTCTGGAATTCTCTTCCCATCTCCATTCGCCAGTCCTCATCCATTCTCTCCTTTAAACAACACCTATTTCTTCATTTATTGAATAACCAAACCTCCACATCTTTGTAATCAAATAAATAGGCAGTTATTGATTAACATTATAAACAGTAGTAAAGCCAATATACCAATGTAATTTCATTCTACTATCTGAAAATTTGTAAACGCTCGCCAGATAAAAATTCTACTATATGAACCTTGTAACTATTCTTAGGGGACATATGTCCCAGAATAAAGTTATTTTACCATTTTTCATTTTCATTCATAAAGAATCACCTTGTTTTAAACCCGACCGAGCCGCAAATTTCTCAGAATATTGATTACTGATTCGTACCTTATTAACTGTTTCGGTCATGCATATCCGAATATTATACAGCCTCTGTCGGTCAATAGAGTAAGCGTTTTTGAAATCCATAACAAAGCTGATGAACAAACCCGTTGTATTATAATGTCTTCTGTATTATTTGGTATAAGGATCTGCTATTCACATGCCACAGTAAAATGTAAGAGCTTGGAAACGAGAAATATTAATAATATTTTTCTGAAAACTATCACAATATGAGTTAGTTATTTTGTGAAATAAAAGGCTCATATAATATATATACGAACACTTATATATGTATAAAGTTGATATAAGAGATCGTTGGCAACATGATATGGTAGGAAGTCTATCATTGTCGTCCTGGATCATTAATCAACAGGAATATGACAACCGTGACAGATATGGGCCACGATGAAACAATCACACTCCAAGATGATATTTGATCAAAGAACAACCAACGCCTAATTCAATAATAATTGAGCAATACTAAGGACCAATTGGGTACGACTAGGGTTGTGCAATGGTAGGTAGCAGTTGTATAGCTCTGGCATTATGATGTGTTGCAAGGGACTAACAAATGTCACTGGGAAAACATACATCATTGGCTATTCAGGTTAAGATCATTATTAAAAAAAAAATTCATTCATGTTTCTTTTTCTTATACAGTAGGTTAACATGCGCAGCACAGGTTTTGGGAGTCAAAAGCCCGCACTACGCATGTTCCGTACAGTCCGAAGCGGCTGTTGGAACAGACTTCTATCAAATAACCCTCCTTTATTCTGTCCTCTTAATTAAATGAACAGTTCTCCTCCTCACGTTTTATGACAAAAAACATGACTGTCAGTAAACTGTAGTACCATCAGCGTTGTTACCTTTTGGAAATGTGCATGCTCTTCCACCTTTACAGGCTGATATGGCAACAAACTCTACTCTTCCGAGCCACTAGAGGGCTCTGGTAAAATGCCGAAGATTCCGAATGGCATGTTCAACCATCATAACAATATCAAAATAGTACAAGAGCCGGGGTGAAAAAAAAACAAAACAGCCGATGCATATGCCAAGTATAGGTAGGAGAATGAAAAATGGCCAAATTTATATCGATATGCAAATCATAAAAACTATTTCCCCATCGAAGATACTAGTACAAGAGCCGGGAAGAAAAAAAGTCAGTTATCTCACCACAACATTTGATTACTTTAATGAAAACTATATATAATTACTAGTCAAAACTGATGAGTCTGGTAGGGGGAATAAAAAATGGCGGCTGTTTCAAAACATTAAAAAAAATTAAATTTTCATTCGGACCTCTATATCTTTAAAACTACCAACAACACTAGAAAACCTACCATAACATCATCTAAAGAAAAATAAATTTGCTAAAATATAAGCCCTAATAGATTTACCTTCCCTATTTACTTTCAATAGTATTCAAGATATATCTTTTTAAAAAACAACAATACTGAAACAAATATAAAGAAAGATCAGTAGTAAGTGAATTTATTTTGAGAA
The DNA here is from genome assembly GCF_000696795.3 of Halyomorpha halys. Lineage (NCBI taxonomy): Eukaryota > Metazoa > Arthropoda > Insecta > Hemiptera > Pentatomidae > Halyomorpha > Halyomorpha halys. The sequence goes on along the minus strand of NW_027104816.1, from coordinate 1,073,522 downwards.
ATCTATATCTCAAAAACCATTTGGAGTACAATTGTCTATTAGCACTCAAATTAAAGCAATGAGTTGTAGATAGTTGACCGTAGATTACTGATTGGAGAAGATGATCGGGGGGTGCGATCAGCAAAGAAACAACATAATTAAACAAACAAATATTTATTTATGCCGAAGTTTCGACCTGATTTTCAGGTCTTCATCAGGGCTATAAAAACAAAAACTAACATCATTTAGTTCTCTCTCTCTCTCTCTCTCTCTCTCTCTCACACACACACACACACACACACACACACACACACACACACACACACACATCGAAAACGATGCTAATTTCAGGCATGTACCCGTAAAAAATACATTGTAATTTAGGTAATTCCAATTGCAAGGGGGTGTTCGGATTACAGGAAGAATTAGGCAAAACAGTATACGAACATTCAACAATATGAATCTGTTATAATGGAAATCGGAGAGTTTGAAGGTAAAAAAAAAATAGTTTTCTGTAACGTCTTCAGTAATGATTTAATCTGTAAAAATAATAAAATTGTTCATTTATAAGTAATACAAATGTATAAATACATTTTTTGTTTTTATTTATTTATTGACATTTACAACTGTACATAAAATACAACAAGTAAATTTGAAGTAAGTTCAAATCGTATGATACAGACATGTAAAGAAGTTATCCATTGGTAGCACTCTATAAACATTTTTACAATATATGGTCTCGAGGCCATCTTCTTTTAAGGCGCCTCAGAGGATTATCAGGAATGAAAGGGGGAGCAAGGTTAGAAACTAATGGGTTTGAGTGGTTAGAGGGTTTACAATGGAAGGAATGATATCTGGTTCGGGCTGGATCAGTTTCATAAGGAACATTGTGGTCTTTATGGGTGATTTTATTTGTGACACAGTAAGGAGCATTGAGGATTTTACAAAGGATTGGATACTAGAAGAATTCAAAGGTTTAATGGAGCTCCAAAGCTCGACTCCGTATGTCCAGATAGGCCTTATTATTGTCATTTAGATCAGTCTTTTGTACTGAATTGGAAGTTTAGACCGTTTGTCAAATAAGTGCTGTAATAGTTGAAATCGACGTGCAGTTTCCTGCCTTTTCAGGCTTGTGTGAGGATTCCAAGTTAGTCGTTTGTCCAGATGTAGGAAACAAAATGTTTAAAAATACTTTTTTTGTATTCATTTAAAACGTGATAAAAAACAATGAGTTCACAAAAACATTTATATTATACATTTCACTATTAATTAAATTTGTTTTACATTATCAAATGATTTATCCAATAGCTACTATGTATTTGTAATCCCAACAAAATATATTATGAACATACGTTTTACATTAGATTACCCGATATAGAAACTTCCAATTTTGATTTTCACAGTAATTACAATAACTTGCCTAAAGTTCGAGAAGTTAAAAATGTCCTTCATATTTGTAAAGATAAAACTGAAATTTCTCAAAAAAAGTAACTTTTTTTAACCTCAGTACGGGTTACTAAGATTACACTGTATTTTATTTCAGTTTTATTAGACATTTCGTTTTTGAGCTTGGCTATTCACAAACACAGATACTATTTTTGGAGACTAAGATGTTTCGATTGGGAGACCTTAAATTGTATATTTCCTTCCAAAACGTGAATTTGAAATTTTAATACAAATTTTCACTTACTATATATCTTATTCTAGATGACCCGGCAATGCTTCTCTATTTCTATATTTGATGTATATAGATTTAATGACCACAATTGATAGTTTGATATAAATTATTGTATTTAGTTAAAATTAAACATACATGTATACTTTATTATTATGGTTTGGTAACATAAATTGAACCAATATATGCCATGACATTCGTTTTTAACACCACAAGAAGCCCCTAATATTTTTTCTTATTATTCAAAAAGAGATGAACCTGCTCACTGTGTTAGTACTAATGAGGTGTAGATAGTTGACCGTAGATTAATGATTGGAATGGAATAGAATGGAAAATAAAATAACAAATAGTAAAGCAATTATTAAGAAATATTATGGCTTAAATTATATAAAAGGTTTATCAGAAGATATCCAGAGGTCATTTATAGATTATGATGTGGAAGAATACTCATTATGTTATAGACCTATAGACCTATATTATAGACATCCCAACAACTCTTAACACTATTCTTACCACGTATACTGATGACACATGTGTGCTCACAGTTAGTAATAACCCTTTGATTGCATCTCAAACTCTCCAGTCCCATATCACAGCCCTCGAAGAATGGTGTCGAAATTGGAGGATAAAAATAAATCCCAAAAAATCCCATCAAATCACATTTACTCTTCGTCGTAAACCTGGCGACTGCCCTACAGTATACTTTAATAATGTGGCTCTTACCCCTGTAGAACAGATTCGTTATCTTGGACTACATCTTGACAAACGACTAACCTGGAATCCTCACACAAGACTGAAAAGACAGGAAACTGCACGCAGATTCCAACTATTACAGCACTTACTAGACAAACGGTCTAAACTTCCAACTCATTACAAAAGACTGATCTACATGACAATAATAAGGCCCATCTGGACATACGGAGTTGAGCTTTGGGGCTCCACTAAACCTTTGAATTCCTCTCGTATCCAATCTTTACAATCCAAAATCCTTCGTAAAATCCTCAATGCTCCTTATTTTGTTACTAATAAAACCATTCATAAAGACCTAAATGTTCCTTATGTAACCGATCTAGCCCGAACCCGATATTATTCCTTCCATAACAAACTCCCTAACCACACAAACCCACTCGTTTCTAATCTTGCTTCCTCTTCCATTCCTGGCAATCCTCCTCGGAGGCGCCTGAAAAGAAGATGGCCTCGTGACCTTATATTATAAACTGTTTTTAGAGTTCTAATCCTGTATCATATCATTATGTCATTATGATCAAATTTACTGATTGTATTTTTTTATACAGTTGTAAATATCAAGAAATAAATAAAATAAAAAAAAAAAATTTAATGTGAGGAAGAATTTATAATTGAAGGTATGTTATATTATTAGTGATAATGTTGTTGTTATAAGTGTTACAAATGAATATATAATATAAGCTGTTAAATATTTTAGATTGTCCTTGAGGATGGCCGAAATGGCCGAAACGTTGGACTGTTAAAATAAAAAGTGTTGAGACTAATAAGGATACAATTTTTTATTTATTTTATAAATAATATTTATTTATTTTATGCCGACGTTTTCACCTAAGTTTCAGGTCTTCATCATGGATATATAACAAAAGAAATAACAACAACATTAGAGAAACATAAACTGTAATTAACAACATCACACTGTAATTCAGATATAGGTCACTCACTATATTTAATTTTCTGTCATATTGTTCAATTTGTAGATTCAATACTTGTTTTTTAAGTTTTTTAGACACTACTTGCATATCTCATATTATACATATCGTCTTACCTACATTATATTATATTTTATCTTTCACTGTTTTCAATCTACTACCATCTAATTCTACGATTATCAATCAATTTTTTTTTACTATTCAATCATCAGTTATCAATTCTTTATCATTTATGATTCAATTCAATATTTTGTATAATTCCAAATTTATTTGTACACTATTCCTGTTCAATTTTATGTTTCTCTAATGTTGTTGTTATCTCTTTTGTTCTATAGTTCTGATGAAGACCTGAAACTCAGGTCGAAACGTCGGCATAAAATAAATAAATATTGTTTTGTTTATTTATGTTGTTCATTGTTCTAACCGCACCTCCCGACAAACTTCTCCAATAATTATGTTCATACTATATTGAAAAGATTGAGACCGATTGACATATAAAAGCGTTGTAAAAGATTTTTTAAGAGTGAAAATTAGTAGCTTTAAACTGTAGCTTTATCATCGTTAACACCAAGTACTGGTCCGTATGAAATGAAATATGAATAGTTTTTAAATATTAACCATGCCAATATTATTACTATATTGAAACAATTCGAAACGACTGACCTATGAAAGTGTGATGAAAGATGTTTTAGGAGTGAAACAAATTTTATATTTGTTTTTAGCACCGCCGGAAACCCTAGAATACGAGTTTTCGAAAAAATCTGAAAATAAAATTTTTTAGTTCAAAATTTTAGCCTTACATTGGGTTTTGATTCCTTTTTTGAAAACTCTAAAAAATGGAAATAACTTTAATACTACTCGACCAATCTACACCAAACTTGGCAGTGGTTTAGGACTTAAATAAACCGCACCAGAGAGCACAAACCTGATCTAATTAAACAAATAAGAACCAAAGATATAAAATAAATCGTGTGATTCTTTTTTTCCCTTATTGAAACCCATATTTCGCCATCATGAGGGCAATTTAACTTTTGTCGATGTAGGCTGAATGAACAGACATTCAGCTCTCCAACGGTTTATCTAACAAATAATCAGATAAAATGCAATTATGAACGATTTTATGAGCAATAGTCACCAGAATAAAAGAAAATATTCTCTGAATAAATCTAAAATCCTAATAAATTTCTAATTTTTATTTTTATTACTAATCTTTGAAAAATGGTATTTGTACTTAAATAATACTAAAAACGAATAGGAAATTCTCTTAATATGATCAGTAATACTTTTTTATTATTCCTCGGAAAGAGATAAATCTATTGATGTACCATAACCCTGAAAACAACACATATTTTCTGAGCTACAAAACTGCATGCAAAATGCAAAGAGTAAAAATCTAGATAGCTCTAAAAATGAAGGATGGTTGTTGTTTAGGCCCCTAGCCGGAGTTAGTTACCGGTTTATTCTTGTTGCAGATTAATATGTTTCTTTTAAGAGGGCTTACACTCAAAGTGCTGGATGGGGGATTATATACTTACATCGCAGAACATGAGATGAAGATATTTATCTAGCTGGTAGTGAGTTGATAAAACCTTTTGACGTCATCTGCCTCCTGATGCCTGGCACGTAATCCATTGGCGAATAATTTTGCGACTATTTTTGTACTCGATTCCTATGCAAATTGAAACTGTCCATTTCTGTCTTCATTCTTTTTGTTAATTACTTTTTAGTCTATACTAGTTTATAGAGGTGTCATTTTTGTGTGTGATGTGATCATTTTATCGTTAACTATCTGTGGTGTATATTTCGTCTGCGTTAAGTATCGGTTTTACATGACTGTTTCTCACGCGCAATAGGTTAATGAAAGAAGTGCATTTTATTAACTAAATAACATTAAAAATTTATGTTGATCAACAAGGACTAAAAATAATAAATTATTTAATTACTCTATTTATTGATAGGTATTACAATCTGCTACAAACTTAAGCAGTGAGTAATAGTAGTAATTAAACACAATCATACGAAAAATTAATTCTTTGCCTTCCTGTCTTAGATTGCGTTCTGAGATAGAAATAGACTCCAGTTCGATGAACATAATATTGCCAACATGTCTATATCGGTATAGACAGGATTATGGGATATAGACCCAACATCAGCACAACTGCCCAACAGTAATAAGAAACAATATGTATGATCCTAACACTTCATGGGAAAAAAAACATTCCCAGGATTTTAATTGTTCGCGATGTTTATATTTTTGTGGACCTGAATACCTTAACCGACCTTACAGTACAACAGGCGGGAAGAAAACAAGGCAATAATCTCACCCCCATTGATGAAATGGGTCAATTTTGAAAAATTGATGAATCTGCCAAGTATAGGTAGGGGGAATACCAAATGGCTGCTGTTTCAAAACCTTAATTTTTCATTCGGAGCTCTATATCTTAAACACTAACAACAACACTAGAAAATCTAAGAGAACAATATTTAAAGAAGAGTAAATTTGCTAAAATCTTAACCCTAAAAGAGCTATTTACGTCCAATAGTTCTCGAGAAATAGCTTTTTAAAAAGCAAAATTTCTTAAAAAATCTACCGAAAGATTAGTAGTTAGTTAATTTATTTTGAGAAATCTATATCTCAGGAACTATGACGTACAGATGTCTATTAGCACTCAAATTAAAGCTATTTTAATGGACTATAAAGAAATATGACCTTTACCTTCGTAGGAATAGTAGTTTTCATGATATTTGCTAAAATTAATTTATAGTTGTTCGGACAATAAGTTTGATTTATGAAAAACTTCATTTCAGAATCTATTGGATGTACAGATGTCTGCCAGCGCTCAAATTAAAGATAGTTAAATTTACTTCATAACAGTTAATTATGTTTATCTTAATTCTTACAGTCCAAAATCCTTGATGCTCCTTACTTTGTCACAAATGAAGTCATCCATCAGGACATCAATTGCCAATCCATTACAAAAGACTGATCTACATGATTATTATAAGGCCTATCTGGACATACGGAGTTGAGTTTTGGGGCTCCACTAAACCATCTAATTCCTCCAGAATCCAATCCTTACAGTCCAAAATCCTTAATGCTCTTTACTTTGTCGCAAATCAAGTCATCCATCAGGACCTCAATGTTCCATATGTTGCCGATTTGGCCAGAACCAGATACCGTTCCTTCCATAATAAACTTCCCAACCACCCAAATCCACTTGTTTCTAACCAGGCCTCTCTTTCATTACCTAATAATCCTCCTAGGATGAAAAGAAGATGGCCTCGAGATCTTCTCTTCTAGAAATGTTATTGGAGTTATATATGTAGATTCTCCACATGTTTGTATCTTGTCACTAAGTCACCTACAGCAAATTTACTTGTTCTATATATGTGTATACAGTTGTAAATAACAATAAATAAATTATTTAAAAAAAAAAAAAATGTTTATCTTTGTAGAAGTAGTAGTTTTTATGATATTTGACAAAATAAACTCACAAAATGTTAATTAATAGTTGTTCGTATAAAATGTTGGATTTTTGAAAAAAAATTTTCTCTAGATCCATAAGACGCACATATGCCTGCCAACACTTAAAATAAAGGAAATTTAACGTTCTATAAAGTAGTTTATGACACTTATCTTCGTAGGGGTAGTAGTTTTTATGATACTTACATATGAATATAAATTTGGCAAATGAAAATTTGCGAACAACTATAAATCAATTTATTTTAGAAAATTTCATGTAAACTGTTACTCCTACGAAGATAAACATCATAAACTACTTTAATTAAACTAGCTTTAATTTGAGTGCTAATAGACATCTGTACGTCAAATGGTTTTTGAGATATCGATTTTTCAAAATAAATTCACTAACTACTGATCTTTCAGTAAGTCCTATACAAAATTTTTATGAACTGTTGCTTTTTAAAACGTTACATCTCGAAAACTGCTCAACGTAAGTAACTCTTTTAGGGATTATACTTTAGTATATTTACTCTTCTTTAAATGACGTTCTCTTAGGTTTTCTTGTGTTGTTCCTACTTTTTAAGATATAGAGCTCGGAATGAAAAATTAGTTTTTTTTTATTGGTTTGAAAAAGCCGCCATTTTTTATTCCCCCTACTTATACTTGGCAGACTTAAGAATTTTGTCTATTAATTATACATAGTTTTCATTGAAGTAATCAAAATTGGGGTGAGATAACTGCCTTTTTTCTCCTCTTGGGCTCTTGTACTATAGTATTTATTATTATTAATAACTCTTTAAATATCGTGTTAATGTCCTCTCTTGTCTTTATCACCTATTTCGAATGTGTATGATACACTTTTATACTACTCGACAAAGAGTAAAAATATTCATCTAAGAAGGGACCCGTACCAGGTCCCTTCTTAGATGAATATTTTATTTAAAGAACAAAAATAATTAAAACACATTTATTGAGTTCCGTTGCTTCGGCCTAAAATTAAGAAGTTCATTAGGGTTGTATGTTTCACTACCAGTCAACCTGGTTCAAGTAAAGCCATTTAGATCTAAAGAGGAAAAAAAAGGTGGTATTTCATCCCAACATTTGATTACTTTAATAAAAATTATGTTGAACAACTAGTCGAAATTGACAATCTGCCAAGTAAAGTTAGTTGAAATTAAAAATGGTGGCTATTTCAAAATATTTAATATTTTGATAATGTAATGCAGTAGTGGTGGTCATATTTGTAATTTACTAAGATGTATTACTCAATTTCTTCAAATGTTATATTATACCTTGTTAAAAAAATGTTGATCTTTTTTTTTTAAATCCTCTCGAGAACTCTTTAGCAGTTCCAGATTATAAATTTTAATCGTGTCCTAGATCGCGCGGTGATTTTTTCCCGTTGATAACTATCCTAGTCTGGATAAAATAATTGTCCAATTAGTTCCCTAGACCTCTGAAATAACCCAGGCAGGAGAATAATTATAATAAATCTTTAAACTTTACGGATAAAAATGAAAATTTTGTATATTTTTTTATGGTTATGGGACAATTATAATTCTCCTTTTGTAAGTTAGTTAGTTTCATGGGAATTTTACAATATTCACTACTACTGGACGATGCTAATATTAATTCCTTAATTATTGCACTGAGAAAAAATTGAACTTGAAGCGATTGTTGAGATTATGTTAATGAATTTCTATTACGTACATTATTATATGTTATACACATAATAAACGACCCATGTCTTTACTGGTTTACTCAGTCGTCAGTAATCTTAATGCACTTCAGGTAAACAACTATGTTTAAGTATTAACGTGTAGATTTAAGCAATAATTATAATTATGATAATAACGGCTTAGGGAACCCGATAGGGACATGACGGCCGTACGAGTTGGGGCGCAGGTCCCACTGCGCTCGGTTCGGAACGTTGTGGGTTCGATTCCCACCTGGAGCAGTTAAACATTCATTTTTCGGTGGTCCCGAAGAACGAATCTTGACACTCCCACCTTTAGTATGCGGCGGCAAACTAGGTAGCAGTCATGGGTTGGCAAGAAGGACCCACAGGCCCACTGGCCGGACCTGTTCCCCCACCAAATACCAGTACCAGTAGGGAACCCGATGGTTCGATTGCGATACCTCCAATCGTTCTCTACATACATCCAATGATACATCTTTCCAATGATGCCCCTCGAAACCTCTATTTACTAAATCAATCTTTTTTTTTTTTTTTTGTTAAACTTTATTTATTGATAGATATTACAATCTCCCACACCGTTGTCGGCAATAGGTAATAGTGATGAATGATCACATTCATACTAAAATAAAATTAAATAAGAATGAAAAAGAAAAAAAAAAGTAAATAAAATCTCTCTTAAAATATATACAAACAGAAGGATAAAGAAAATCAGCATAATAAAACTATGTGCATAAAAAAAATAAATAAACTAAATAAAATAATGATATAAAAATTAAAGAATCTCTTGTCACATTTAAGCTCCTTTATACAATATTTACAAAATTGACCTGAGGATCCCTGAGCCTGCTCCAACTTGAGTGGAGAATCTGACCTAGCCTGAACTCCAATTGTCCATTTTTATGTTACAATAAGTCTCTTGGCTACTGCCGTTTCAACCTTCGAGGTGGATTAAGGCGATGGGTGGAACTAGATGTGGATTGACCCCAAAGGATTGGTATGGTTAGAAAGGTTTATATGGAATCTTAAATTAATCCTAACGCAATCCACCCATCTACGTTTTGGTCTACCACTTGGACGTTTGGCTGTCGGTTCAGTGTTTATTACCATTCTAGGGATCCGTTCATATTAAGTTCCACAACTTTACGAGACTTTATTCGCCACAATGTTATAACCTGAATTTACCGCGCACGGTCCCTCAGTTCAAGGCCGTATGTAGCCAAAAGAATTAAGCGACTGTTTCATGACTGCAGCCTCTTCAGAGGAAAAGAGAGGTTTAAAAGCTTGTTGTAATCAGGCCTGAGAGGTCTAATTTTATATCTGTGGTGGTCCCACGTTATCATGGTATTGGAATTGGTGGTAACCTGTAGATTAACTCCCTCGTACGCCAGAAGTGTCTTGGCAAAGAATCATTTTTAAAAAAAAAATGAATATACCTTTATAAATACATAATAGCAGCTTTGTTTACTTAATTTTTCGTCTCTGTGAAATATATTCATAGTTTGATATTTAGTTCTTTCTTAAAAATTTCCTTAATTAAGCGTTGTATTGTCTTATAAATTCTCCGTTTAACTCATCGTTTTTCGTTCCGACTATTTAACGTAATACTTTATTTTCGAAAACCATAAGATGCTGTTCATCCCGTCGTATAAGAGGCCAGCGGTAAAGAACAGTAGGGAGAATAATAGTTTTTTTTTTTTAATTACGGACTTTAAGTTGAGTATTTGCGGATTAATGCACTTGCTCAGCCTCCAGGTGCTCATCACTAGTGACGCGGTGAGGATGTGCTGGGATCTCAAAGAGCTCTGCTCTCAATCAATCAGAAAAAAATCCAGTTATCTCACCCCAATTTTTGATAACTTAAATAAAAACTATGTATAATTACTAGTCAAAATTGATGAGTCTGCCAAGTATAGGTAGAGGGATTAAAAAATGGTGGCTGTTTCAAAACCTTAAAAAAACATTGATTTTTCATTCGGAGCTCTATATCTTAACACTAGAAAATCTAAGAGAACATTTTTAATCAAGAGTAAATTTTATAATATAAATATATTACCCTAAAGAGCTATTTACGTCAAATAGTTCTCGAATAAAAAACTTTTTTTCAGAAACCGTTGGACGTTGTGATGTCAGCGAGCGCTCAAATTAAAGCTAGTTAAATTTACTACAAAATAGTTAATTATGTTTATCTTTGTAGGATTAGTAGTTTTTATGATGTTTGACAAAATAAACTCACAAAATGTTAATTTCTAGTTGTTCGTATAAAATGTTGAATTCTTGAAAAAATATATCTACAGATCCATAAGACGCACATATGTCTGCCAACACTC
>NW_027104816.1:1057453-1062553 GCF_000696795.3 Halyomorpha halys | reverse complement strand
GAAGATAAACATCATAAACTACTTTATAGCGCATTAAACTAGCTTTAATTTTAGTGCTAATAGACATCTGTACGTCAAATGGTTTTTGAGATATAAATTTTTCAATATAAATGCACTAACTACTGATCTTCCAGTACGTCCCATACAACATTTTTATGAAATGTTGCTTTTTAAAAAGCTATATCTCGAAAACCATTTAACGTAAATAACCCTATTAGGGCTCATATCTTAGCAAATTTACTCTTCTTTAAATGACGGTATCTTAGGTTTTCTTGTGTTGATCCTACTTTTTAAGATACAGAACTCGGAATGAAAAATTTGTGTTTTTTATTGCTTTGAATCAGCCGCCATTTTTTATTCCCCCTACCTATACTTGGCAGACTCATCAATTTTGTCTATTAATTAGGCATAGTTTTCATTAAAGTAATCAAATATTGGGGTGAGATAACTGCCTTTTTTTTCCTCTTGGGTTCTTTTACTATCTACTTCTCTTACGTGGGGTATAGAGTGGGCTCTGGGATCCTCACGTCGATAGTGTAAATATTGTATATAAGAGTGTAGATGCGACTGGTGATTTATTTATTTTTTCTTGTACATAATTTAATTATATTTACTTTCTTTATCCTTCTGTTTGTATGTATTTAGAGAGATTTAATTTATATTTACGTAATTTTTTTTTTCATTTATTTATTTAGTTTTATTCTTAGTTTATTTTATTTTAGTACGAATGTGATCAGTTATTACTATTACTTATTGCCCAACAACTTTTTGGCAGATTGTAATATTTAATAATAAATAAAAATTAGAATATGAAAAAAAAAATTCTGAACAGAACCTCGAACTTAATAATGTCCTAAGAAGATGGTCACAAAAAGGAATATTTTTTTCAGTTGAGAAACGAAGTTCCTTAGCATTATGTTAATTAATACATCTCACGAAAAAGAATTTTTAAAAACTACATTTGCACTTCAATGGTAAATGTGAAAAGAAGGAACTTATTCTGAACTATTTGTCGTGGGACATAATGAGAAACAGCTTGTACAGAGAACGATTATCAGTGAAAAATAGTTAACCCATTTTTTTTCGAAATATATGAATGTATCAATCATAATTTATGAGGACATCTAACACAATACGCCATTTTCGAAAACTTTTTGTTTTTGTAGTTGGAATGACGTCAGTGAATCCATAAAGAACAAGAATGGAAGGAAGTAAAAAAGTTTTGAAAATTATTACCTTAAAGTTTCTTAAAAGTAGGCGCCAACTCACTGAGTAATTTTACGAGAGAGAAAATAAACAAGAATTCTTTATCCTTATTATCAGCTTGTGTAACCCCTGGAATTTACATTCTTTCAGGTACAATATTTAAAAAATATTAAGATTTCTTACATCCTCAGATGTAAAATCTTTAGTTTTGTGAGATAAATTTATTTGTTGAATATTTAGTAAAACTTATCTTGAAGTGGCCCTGAAGAAGCCTGGTAAAGGTAATTGGGAATTTATAGCAATTATGAATAGGAATAACCTACACCCGGTAAATATAATTGGAGTTAATAGCATTGCGGCGTGTAAGGTTGTGGGACTTAGTAACGAGCGGATCCTTAAAATAGTAATAAACACTGAACGGACTGGTCAACGGCCCAGGAGTAGACCGAAACGTAGATGGGAGGATTGCATTAAAACTGATTTAGTAGAATTGGGTTTGGAGGGGCATCATTGGAATTATGTATGTAGACAGCGTTTAGTGGTATCGGCATCGAACCTTCGGGTTCTTTAGGCCTTCATTATTAATACTATGAATCGGAATATTCATATAAAATATTCACCGATTAGAGTTGGAATTATTAGATATTCATTAATAATAATAATTATGAATGAACTGAGACCATAATCTCATCCTGACCGGGATAGTTTGGAAAGTGGAAATCGAATAGAAACTTTTTCCAACACATAACTCAGTTTAAGTTGTTTGTTATTTCTTTAATGGTTTTAATCACCTTGGAACTTTCAAAGTGCCTCTATGTCGTAGCTATATCGGTATTGCTTCCTCCAACCTTCGTACTTCTTTGGATCAATTCATTTTTAATAATAATAATAAATACAAGTGTTGACATTTATAATTGATCATTATTTTTCTATAATGAAATAAACAAGTCCTGAGCATGTTTTAATAATATCCGAAGATAATTAAAAACTCTGGTATGTCATGAAATACCAGAACCAAAGACCTAATTTCTGTCTTGATATGATGGGATGGATGAATTTATTTTGTGATCTTGTATGAGTGGAGGGAGAGGTGTTCTAAGTGTGTGCAAAAATATAGATATAATTAAAATACAATATTTTTTTTTTAAATAATGTTAAATTATATGCAACAAATAAAAAAAATTATTATTATTATATGGCCGATAGGCCATGGTGGTCTAAGTCGTCTGGCGTTGTATTTCCTAATACATTGTGCTTTTCTTGATGTGTTTTTTCGTAGGTTGGGTTCGTAACTCCCACACTATTTTTTGTAAGTGCCACCCATCGACTAACGGGCCTCACAAATACCCGAGGGGAGGTTGTAAGTGAGTTTTGTATTATTTTATGCTTGAAAAAAGCCCGGGTGGGACCGGGACTCGATCTGACAACCTTTGGGTTGGTAGACTGCTGCGTTGCCATGCTGCTACAGATGCCCCCTAACAAGTAAAAACCAAAGTTAAATAAATTAACCTGTTTAAAGTAGGTTTTATTATTAGTATTATTGATGTGGTTAGTGAAAAAGAAGAAAAACAAATTTCTAAAGGTTAATATTTGTTATTGAGATTGTGTATGATTTGTAAGTAAAGCCGTTTTATATAATTTGAATGAAACTGTTATGATTTTATTTGATATACATTTTTATTTGGGCTAATTGCCTGCAATTTTAAATGAATTCGTAATAATGTGCAAACAATTTTTAGGTTCTCTCCTTGATAATGGAGGGCCGAAACGTTGGGGGGTTAAAATAAACATTTAAGAGAAAATCGGATCATTTGCGTCACTATTAAATTATTCTTTTGAAATTAGAATTTTCTTCAAAGCGTATTCTCTAGACTTGTAACATTGATTAGTCTGAAATTTCAGTTTTTCCTTTAAAATATTTTTGCTATAGGAGTGGAAAAATATTTTTGAAACAGTTATTAGATTAAAAAAAAAAGACTATGAGATCCTGAGGATGGGAGAGTACTACATAACATCGGAAGAAATTAAGCGGAACAATAAAATTAATGGTTAATAGATGAAAGAATTTTATTTCTGTATAAGAAATTAAATCCTTAAATTAAATTAGAGTTTTTTTTTAGTGAGATTGTGGAATTGGTATAATGCTGAACTCGGTTATTTCACCCCAATGTTTGATTACTTTAAGAAAACTATGTATAAATTACTTGTCAAAATAGATGAGTATGCCAAGTTTTGGTTGGGAGAATATAAATGGAGTTTTTTTTTAAAACATTTATAAAAATTACTTCTTCATTCGTAGTTCCATTGCTTTAAAACAATATAAAACTTAATTGTGTATAATTTAAAGTAGAGTTAATTGATTAAAATATGAGCCCTAATATAACTATTTACGTTCAATAGTGCCCCAGATATATTTTTTTAAAAAGCAACATTTCATAAAAAATGCACTAAAAATCAGTACTTATTTAATTTAATATGGGAAATCTTTATTTCAAAAATCATTCGACAGATTTTTATTAACACTCAAACTAAAACTAGTTTAATTGATTATAAAGTAGTTTATGATGTTTATCGTCTCAGGAGTAGTAATTTTTATGATAATCTTGAGAGATAGTTAACCGTGGATGACCTATACGAGGAGAAGATTGTTGGGGGAGTGCGGTCAAAATGTAACATACATTAGTTGAAGTAACTTTCGGCCAGAATTTCTAGCGTAAGAACAGAACAAGTTAACAACCAATAAATACAAAAAATAAAATGTCATTCTGTTTATATTTTCTGTATTCATTCGTTGTTATCTTGTTCTGTCCTTAGCCCTGATGGAGACTAGAAATTCTGGCCGAAACGTTGGGACGATTAAATAAGTTACTTCAACTTATTTGTGTTATTATATTTTGACCGCATCCTCCAACAAATTTTATGATATTTGCTTAAATAAATTAATTTATAGTTGTTCGGACACAATATCAAAAATATCATAAAAATTATTTCACCTACGAAGATAATCGTTATTAATTACTTTAGTAGTACATTAAACTTGCTTAAAATTGATCGGAGAAGATGATCGTGGGGTGCGGTCAGTAAAGAAACAACATAAATAAACAAAAACATTTTTATTTATGCCGACATTTTGACCTGATTTTCAGGTCTTCATCAGGGCTATAAAAACAAAAAGACATCAACCATCATCGAGAGAGAGAGAGAGAGATATTATTGTTCTTGAATTATTTACAATTTTACAATAAACCATGATTCTCTGAGACTACAGTGGCTCATTGAGCAATTTAAATTATTCACGTTTCTGGGTACAATATAATTTTTTTGAAAACAAGTACAACAGATAACTAAAAAAGAAAAGAATATTTTTAACATGTTAACTTCTTAAAAAAAAAAAAAAGAGATAAAATAAGAAGAAAAAAAAGAAAAGGCTAATGAAATAATAAGAATGAAATGAAAATTTATGCCCTCTGGAAATATTAGATACATAAAATGATACTATAAATACGAGTTAATTACAAAATCAAATCCTTCTTAAACAAAAGAACAAAATTAAAATAAAATAAGAAAAAAATCAAAAATAGAATATTATCAGATAAAATTATATATATAAAATAACATTTTATTAGTACAAATTAATTATGAGAAAAAATAAATAAATATATACAAAATAAAATAAGTCAATGAATAAAAAATAAAACAAATAACACTCTTCTTGCTACGACCAAAACAAGATTTAAAATATACTACCCAATAGGACTGTTGAATAAACGAAACAATCCTCTTGTACATTCGAGGTTATTAAACATAATATTTTCTAAAAGTGGCAAAACAAAATTGCATAATTTAAAATCCATATGAAACTATTGAATAAACGAAAATAAAAAATAAATAAAA
>NW_027104816.1:1047444-1056782 GCF_000696795.3 Halyomorpha halys | reverse complement strand
GTCTGAACAAGATGTTTCCGTACAAACATAGGCAAGCATTCTCTATTCCTACGTAACTGGCCCAAATTTCTAAAACATTTCCCAGAGGTACTAACTGCATGAGAGAGAGAGAGAGAGAGAGAGAGAGAGAGAGAGAGAGAGAGAGAGTGTGAGAGAGAGTGAGAGAGAGAGAGAGAGAGAGAGAGAATAATTATAGATTATTACTGTTTACAATTCAAAAGTAACAAGTCAACGAACATTTATATAAATTAAAATTCCAGAACCATAAAAAAAAGGATTTTTTTTTCTCGAATAAAATGGCGAAGGACATTCCTCAAACGTCAGTTTACACAGGACTACTTTTAATTAACAAGTGCCAGATACTGGAAGCTTAAATTGGTCTCCACCTCTGTCCCTTCCCACTTCCAATCCCTGTTACTTTCGTTCTGTAGAATTTCCGACTAATTACAAAGAAAACAACTTTTTCATCTGAGACTAGTCCATCATTCAAGGTTATTACCGCTCTAAGGGCCTCTTTTTGTTGGCGCTTTTTATTCTGTTTCACGACCTTTAAACCCTTCACGAAACGAGTCTTAAAAAAATGGAAATCATAAAAAGACAAATGTACAATATATTGACGACGAGATGCCAATTATTATTATTATTATTATTAAATTAATATTATTTTCGAAGATAGCTGATTGACCGCGTGTAATAATATAAGAAGCTGATTGACCGCGTGTAATAATATAAGAAAGATGGTCACGTGATTTTTTTCTTTAATCGCACCCGGACCATTTTCCATTTATTTTTTAAAATATATTTTCCGAGCATCTAATATATCAAGTCTCCTATGAAAAGAGAGAATTTATGACAACGGAAAAAAACTACAGCAAAAAAGTAATAAAGACGAAATATGGACAGATAACAGAGACAAAGAAATTTAAATATCTCGGAGAGATAGTACGCAATAACGGTTTGGAGAAAGAGAGCATAAAGGAGAAAATCATCAAGTTGGAAAGGCTAAGCTTCGCAACAGGCAATATTTACAATAAGAAGTACCTGTCGTCTAATGCAAAAATAGGACAAAACGGTCATAAAACCAGTAATTTTATACGGAATGGAGAAATGTCTCCCTAGCCTGGAAAAATTACTGAAAATAGAGAGAAGGATCCAGAGGAGATCCACACCAGGAAGGCTACAGGTTAAGACCAAAACAGGAAATCTACAGAGAGATAAATGACCTAGAAACCGAAATAAGAATCAGAAAACTGAGATTCAACGGGGAAATGCTGAGAATGGACCAAATGAGACTAAACAAGAACCTCTTTGACATAATCCATGAATACAAAAGCGTAGGAGGATATTACAATTAAATAAGAGAGGAAAGACTGCCTGGATAGGCAGATGGATAGAGAACAGTACGGAAAAAAGTGAAATAAATAAATGCTCTTGCGACAAGTAAAGAAAACCGAAGGGTACTATGTTGTCGAAAGAGAAGAAGCAAAGGCACGCAGAAATGATGAGAAGATACTGGGAGAGAAGAGAGAAAGTAACAAAGAAAAAGTAGTGATATTCACATGGTGTTGAAAGGCCGTCCCGTAAAGAAAAATAAATAAATGCTAAATAAAGTTGAACAGAATTACAAAAGTGCCATTTATTATATTTTTGTTTGAGAGTAGGTAACTTAAATAAGTTAACTTTAGGCTCATATATTAGCAAATTTACTCTACTTTAAATGTCGTTGTTTTTATAGTATTGGTAGTTTTTAAGCTATAGAGCTCCGAATGAATTTTTTTTTTTTTATTCTTTTTGAAACAGGAACCATTAGAAAAACTGATTGATTTGTACAAAGCCACACAAGAGTGAGTGACGAAAGGACAAAGGATTCACCAGAAACGTAACTGTCAAAAAAGACCGTTGAGATAAGACAGTTGATACGAAATGAAAATAAAAGTAAAGTTAAGGAAAAAAGTGTGAAATGTAAAATTATGAGAGCCAAAGGTCAGAGAATTGTTTAATTAAGTTATAATCAAATAAGTCTTCTCCAATCAGTAATCTACGGTCAACAACCTACACCTTATTAAGCAATTATAATAATTATTATAAAAAAATAAAATAAAAAAGAGAGTATTGATAACGGCTGATTTTAATTTGTAATTTTGTTAACAACAAAAGTCTACAAACCTCCGCTTTGAATTTCAGAAAAAACATTTTATATGAAGTAACCCATTGCTAATGCAGAGAATACTTAAGGGATGTCGCAGAGACTAAGATACTGCTTTAGATGCAGAGATGCAGCCTTCCTATCCAATATTGGATAGTGCTACTTTATTCTATCTGCTAGGCTAAAGTTATTCTGGCTATAAAATATATCCGACGCGATAAGAAATTATACAGAAGAGACCAAAAATATTGTCTGACCTTTAGGCTTTCACTTTTGGTAAAGAATGAAGTTTATTCACTTTATCATAATAAGTTTATGTAGAACGATTACGATTAATTACTGAATGCAATAATGTCATTATCTGGGCCGCCCATAGCTCAGTGGTTAAGACAATACCAATTTTTGATGTCTATTGGTGGTGCCGGTTCGAATCCGGACTCGGACGTTGACTTTTTTCATTGAGTGGCGGTCCCACAAAATGAAGAACTTTGACCCCCACCATGGTTAGGCAGTATAGGACTCCAATGAGTCTTGGCCGAAAAAAAAAAAAATGTCATTATCATTAATTATTTTAATCTTATCGATAATGCTCCTTTTTCTTCTTTCTCTTCCTCCTCAGTGCCATTCAGCGTGGAGGTGTTTCTGTCAAGGCAAACCAAGCCTCTCGATCTCGAGCCAGCACCTCATGGCACCCCAGCTTTTCCCTCTTCTCTCTCCCACTCTGGAGATACTTACTATCTTATACTCGAGACTTAGCTCTCGGAACTGGGATCTTGTGAAGGAAAGATGGGCTAATCAGATCTGGAACGGCTAAGACATCACTACACACCACGACATGCATTACCCAACTCAGAAGCTACTCATGAACATCGTTACGGTTGTCATGGTGAAATAGAAACATTGGCGATATCTGCGTAGACAAGAGGTGTTACGGTTGTCATACTGAAATAAAAGCACTGGCTAGATCTGTGTAGACAAGAGGTGTTACGGTTGTGATGGTGAAAACAAAACACGAGCGATATGTTTTAGACCAGTGGGTTTTGTTTTTGGGAAGGGGACAGTTTTGATTTTGGAACACGTATGTTCAGACGAGTGGGTTTTGGTTTTGTGAAGGTGACAGTTTTGATTTTGGAACACGTATGTTCAGACGAGTGGGTTTTGGTTTTGTGAAGGTTACGACAGTTTGATTTCGGAACACGTTACGATTGTTCAATGTGAAGTGGTAATAGTTTAAAGCCCCTCTGTCTTTACTGTTAGAACCGAAACAGCACCATATGAGAAATGTTGTCATATATGTTTTGTTTTTCAAAATTATGGTGTTCTACTTCAATGGACGGTCATTAACACTAGAAGTGGGGATATAGTGCAGTGACGTTTCTTCAGCATGTCCTCGATAAGAGAATAATAATGTAAATATAGTTATTAAGGATTAAGCATTTAAGTTAAGGTTAAGTCAACTTACAAGTTTTAATTGATAAGAATTATTTTTTTCCTTTTTCATTCTCTGTATATATATTTTTTTTCTTATTATTAAACTTTTGTACATATAGTTCTGCTGTTCTTTCTCTGTTTTCAACTTGTTAATTTACTTATGGTTTTTTTGTTGTTGTTCACGGAATATTAAGATAATTCAACAGGTAGGTAACACCCCTAGGTTTTCTGTTATCTACATGTAAAGGTATTCGCCAGTGGTCATAATTCAACAATTGTTTATATAGCGTTTGCTAATTTTTGCTATATTGTGGGCAATACTTTATAAGGTTGTAATAAAAGTGTATGATAGTAGTAAAATGAAAAAGATTTTTACTTATTGGATAAAAATGTTTTGACCTGGGCAGAATAGCCTGTATGAAGTGTTTGGAAAAATATTAAATAATATGTTTCACAGTGAATTAAGCAGATTGTCCCTGAAGATGGCCGAATTGGCCGAAACGTTGGACGTGTAAAAACAATAAAAGTTTTGAGACTATAATTTGGATAGTGTTTTGAATTATTTAGTAACCTGAAACGTTAAGATGACAAGAGACTCAACTACCAATGTGAAATAACATGACACTTAAGTAAATGATTAAAATTATTAAAAATGTACTCATAAAAAAATACCTTCGTCGTAAACATACTGACTGCCCTACAGTTTCATTTAATAATGTTACTCTTACCCATGTCGAACAGATCCGCTACCTTGGACTACATTTGGACAAACGACTAACCTGGAATTCTCACACAAGACTGAAACGACATGAAACTGCACGTCGATTTCGACTATTACAGCACTTACTAGGCGAACGGTCTAAACTTCCAACACATTACAAAAGATTGGTCTACATGACTGTAATAAGGCCAATCTGGACATATGGAGTCGAGCTTTGGGGCTCCACTAAACCTTCGAATTCCTCTCGTATTCAATCCTTACAATCCAAAATCCTTCGTAAAATCCTCAATGCTCCTTACTTTGTCACAAATGAAATCATACATAAAGACCTTAATGTTCCCTATGTAACCGATCTAGCCCGAACCAGATATCACTCCTTCCATTATAAACTCTCTAACCCACTAGTTTATAATCTTCCATCCTCTTCCATTCTTGACAATCCTCCGAGGCGCCTGAAAAGAAGATGGCCACGAGACCAGCTAATGTAAAATGTCATTAGAGTGCTAATAATGGGTAGTTTCTCTACACGCCTGTAACACTCCAATTTAACTCAGATCAGATTTATTAAATGTATTATAATGTACAGTTGTAAATAGCAATAAATAAATAGTAAAAAAAATAATTTTTTTTATCAAATACTTCTAAAACAAAGACTTGGTATAACAGTAACAAACCACTGAGTAATGACTAAATATAAAAAATAAAACAGATGTATTCCCATTAAGTTTCAATCATACACCTCAGGAGCTAAGAACAAAGAGAAAAAATGTCAGTAACCAAAAACCCATTAACTTAAACAAACAGCCGCTAAATGGGAAAGGCCTAAAATAAATAACTGCTCTCATTATTTTTTTTTCTGTTTACGTTAGCAGGGTCAAGAAAATTAAGCGTCGACTATACAAAGAGATTGGCTAAATGGTCCGAGATAGCAATTTATTTTAAGAGATTCACATTCTATTATATAACTCTTATAGTATTATATACGTATGTGGTTCATCCCCAAAGGCATGATCTGCGGTGGATAAAGGTGACCCAACCTGCCCCCAATTCATGTAAAAAAGGTTTAGTTACTGCCACTGCTTTGTATTACAATTTATTTTTTCATATTTTTTGTTTAGTTTCAATTCATAATTTGAATTTTTTTTAAATTTACATAAAATTCTAAAAACCTAAAGTGGGTCTATATGCTTCATATCCGCGGATTAAAATACTCAACAAATAGAAATTAACATTACCATCTTTATTCTTGGATTTGAATATAGCAAAGGATCTAACCGCGACAAAATGCGTTTATATCCTTTTTAACCTAAACTTTTCGGTCAACACATTTTTTTTGTATTTTAGTTTATTATACATAGTTTTCATTAAAGTAATAAAAAGTTTGGGGTAAAATAACTGCGTATTTTCTCCTATTGGGCTATTGTACTAGAGTAATTTGATGCACAATGAAATTTTTGGAGCAAGTTCATGTTAGTATTTCTGGCTATCCCATACATTTGAGTGAGATCATGTCTAAATGGGCTCCAGTAAGAAGGTGTATTGAATTACGGCATTAATTTTAGTGCGGATCAGCGGAGAAACAGTGAGTAATGAATTTTAGGCGCTTGTTTAACGTAATTTGCGCCTGCATAAAATGGCGACATGCGATGTCATCCTTCTGTCAAATATAAATCCTATATATTTTACTTAATCGGTCATCGGAACTGGTTTGTTATCATGTATACAAGATAAGATGGGTCAAAACGATGTATGTATGGCAATTATTCGTTATTTAGTTTGATTTACCAAATTTTGAGGCAGTCCTGAATTTTAATGAAGTAATTAAGTTGAAACTTGAAATACAAAAAATAAAAAAAGTGGCAGTACGATAAGTGTCAATGATAGTCTTTTCTGCATGTATTGGGTCACCTGAATCCCCAACTCCCAGTACCTTAGTGGTATAGTGGCACAGTATAATAATTATATACTAGAACTTACGATTTATGCAGTAAAAGGAATAGTTCTTACCTGAAAAAAAAAAAAAAAATAGATACATGAAAAAAACTATATAATAGTACAGAACAATAAAAACAAAATATAAATAAACCGTAATATTTATCACAGTAAACTTGTGTTGTTTTAAAAAGAAGAACTCTCAAATACAAAACACTGAAACTGCATCTTCATTTTTGACACAAAAATAGTTGAATTAGGAAATAAAATCTAGTATAATAAAAATAAATAGTGAAGTAAATTATTATAAGGTGAAATATGTTTCGAAGGGAAAGAAAAAGAGTTTAAAAATAATTAAAAAAAAAAGAAAAAGAAAAGTTTTAGGAACAATGTTAGTTCAAGGGGTTTTGTACATGATCACCGTCAACCACCAGGATTTTTCTCAATACCCCAGGAGGGTACCTGAACCTACAGGTATGACTCATGGATAAATAAACAGAATTAGTACCACAGTGCTAACTGTGTAGTACTCACTGATCTAAACCTCTCGCCAAGTTCAATAATAATAATGTAACCTAAAAATTGATTTTAATTTAGTTAAGAAAATAATAAAATTTTAGGTGAAATAAAATAATAATTATAAAATAATAATAATAAAATTTTAATATTAACATACACTTCCATGGTCTAATTATACTGTCTACTTTTTATTTCAAAACTTTTGAAACCAACATTTCGTCCACCAGGATTAATAATAACGTATAAAAAGGAATTTGAACCAACTTTATGTTGGTATTAAGTAAAATAAATTTATGAAAAGTATGGAAAACTTTTTGTTAATATTCACAATTAATTTTAATATGAATTTTAAAAATTGGAATAAATAAAAATTGAGACAAAAATGTAATTTGAATTAAATTATAACAAGCCTGACCTGAGTGTATTGGAAGATTATAAATAGTTTGTTTATCTAATAGTTCATAGTGTAGTTTAATAAAAAATTAAAGTTTTAAAAAATAGGTAACTAGACATAAGCTTAGGTAAGCTTATTAATAATTAATATGATTCTTTGAAGACCTGGGCAGAATAGCCTGCAAAACAACTTTAAAATTTGATGTGAGGTGTGAATTTATATTTAAGGTATGGTATATTATTAATAATAATGTTGTTGTTAAAATTGTTACAAATGAATAAATAATAAGTTGTTAAATGTTTGTTGATTGATTGTGCTTGAGGATGGCCGAATTAGCTGAAACCTTGGACTATTGATGTAATAAAGAGTGTTGAGACTTAACAAGGATACCTTTTAATTTATTTAATTAATTTAATATTTATCTTTGTTTTTGAAGATATATGATATAGGCAATTAGACTGCAAAAAATGTTTTAAATTAATTATGACAATTCAATGATTAAGGTATGTTCAAAAATATTAATATTATGTGAGGAGGTAATATAGTAATAATGTGAAAACAATTTTTATAGGTTTTCTTGATAATGGCCTGAGGGCCGAAACGTTGGAAGTTTTAAATAAAAAGTTGAGAGTGAAATTGGATCATTGAAGTTTGTGTTAATATTAATGTAAACCACTCCCAAACCATCAATATATTAATCAATACAGTAATCCAATAAAATTTTTATTAATAAGTAAAAATCTTCTCAATTTATAAACAATTAACAATAATACAAGTCAAAACAACGAGCAGTCAGCCAAACGACAGAATTTTAAATAAATTATTCGGAATACAATTATTGTACTAGAAATGAAAATGGATTTCAATATTAGGATTGCGGTAAAGATGAAAAGATCGAAAAGTTACAGAAATGTGATTATATATATATTTCTAGTATTATTATAAATATATATACACATCTTGTATATTAATTATGTTGCCAACAACTGGGATGATATAGATATAAGAAGAAATAAACATGTGGAGGGACTCAAGTATATTTGTGGTATCACCATCGAACCTTAGGATTCGAAAAATGTTTTATTATTATTACATTAGAGAAAGATAGCTGACCCTATAAAGTAGAGTGGCATAAAATAAATAAATATGGTTTTGTTTATTTATGTTGTTTTTTGCTGACCGCACCCCCCGACAAACTTCTTCAAGCTAAAATATTATAATTGGAGAAGTTTGTCGGGGGCGGGTGCGGTCAGCAAAGAATAACATAAATAAACCAAAAATATTTATTTATTTTATGCCGACGTTTCAACCTGAGTTTCAGGTCTTCATCAGGGGTTATGGCGTGGAAGGTTGGCCTAAAACTCACGCGTTTTTAGGCCTACCTTCTATGTTTTGTTTATTTATGTTGTTCTTTGCTGTCCGCATCCCCCGACAAACTTCTCCAATGATTAATCTACGGTTAACAATCTACACCTCATTAAAATATTATAATATCATATAAAATATAAACATATTGTACAATACATTTCTGTTTAGAAGACGAGATATAAGAAAATAATTATCTAAAGAGATATATACAGTGAGACAGCTATGCCCTACCCTCAGGTAGGTACGGCCCACCTGAACTAAATTACTTTGCAGCAACCCCCATAACAACCATCCCCCCAGACCACAATGCCGCCGTATAACTTTAACTAACAGCTCTGGAACAGGTAGGAGAAGGAAGATATAGAGGAAAGGCGTGGCCACAGATATTTTAACAGTTTAGGGCCAGCGGACAAAGGAATGCTTTTAGCAGAACAAGTATTTAGAAGAGCGAGTTCTGCCCGCACGAAGATTGGGCAACCGGGCTCCTTTAGTACCTAGATTAGTCAATGAGCTTCTGCGGTTTAGGGTTACTTTCTGCATGAGTAGTGCCTGAAACAAGTTCTTGGACGAAATCACACTAATCTCAATAAAAGAGGGGGAAAAAACGATATGGAAGTAAAAATACAAGAGCCGGGAAGAAAAAAAGGCAGTTATCTCACCCTAATTTTTGATTACTTCAATAAAAACTATGTATAATTACTAGTCAAAATTGATGAAACTGCCAAGTATAGGTAGGGGGATTAAAAATTGGCGGCTCTTTCAAAACCATAAAAAACCAAGGATTTTTCATTCGGAGCTCAACATCTTAAAAACTACCAACAACACTA
>NW_027104816.1:1044739-1046969 GCF_000696795.3 Halyomorpha halys | reverse complement strand
CACAAAATGTTAATTTCTAGTTGTTCATATAAAATATTGGATTTTTGAAAAACATATATCTCTAGATCCATAAGACGCACATATGTCTACCAACACTCAAAATAAAGGAAATTTAACTTACTATAAAGTATTTTATGACACTTATCTTCGTAGGGGTAGTAGTTTTTATGATATTCACATATGAACATAAATTTGGCAAATGAACTAAATTATAGCTCATTAAACTAGCTTTAATTTGAGTGCTAATGGACATCAGTACGTCAAATGGTTTTTGAGATACAGATTTTTCAAAATAAATTCACTAACTGCTGATTTTTCAGTACGTCCCATACAACATTTTTATGAAATGTTGCTATTCAAAACGCTATATCACGAGAACTATTTAACGTAAATATCTCTTTTAGGGCTCTTATTTTAGAAAATTTGCTCATCTTTAAATAACGTTCTCTTAGGTTTTCTTTTGTTGTTCCTACTTTTTAAGATGTAGAGCTCCGAATGAAAAATTAAATTTTTTTATCGCTTTCAAACAGCCGCCAGTTTTTATTCCCCCTACCTATACCTGGCAGACTCATCAATTTTGACTAGTAATTATACATATTTTTCATCAAAGTAATCAAAAATTGGGGTGAGATAACTGCCTTTTTCTCCTCTTGGGCTCTTGTACTATAAGGGTAGTGAAAAAGAAGTTGAGGAAAAGATATAAACACAATCCTGAAATGAGATGAGATTGTGCTATGTTGAGTGAAAATAGGCCAACTGGGAGTTATTAATTGAAAGCAATTATTTTTTTAATGGTTGGTTTAAACAAATCGAAGTGTTATCATACACCTCTATTATCATTTTGTTAAGGAATTACTTTTTGCTGTTTATGGGCTTCAAATTGAACCATAATAGATATCTTTGCGTACAATAGTTATGAAGTTTTACTCAAAATATGATTCCTTTTTAACCTACGTTAATAAAAATTTAAAACCTACACTGGAGATATGGCTTTAGTTTTCTTCTCTCTGTAATATCTACAATGTAGCGTGAAGAAAAAACAAGACATAATTCACAATTCAAGAAGAACAGTAATATAACGTCATTACTTGACCAGTGAAAGGAAGTTGTGCCAGGAGATAATTTGCTGACGCCTGTGCACAATCTTCCGCGTTCTATAACTGACCTTCAAAACAACATTATTGGAATTTTGTTATTTAAAACAAATAAAAACTAAGATAATCGAAAAATCATTCTTTAAAAATAAAATATAATAATATTACAGTTTCGACATAAATAAAATTTGAGCTGTTCTGGCAATTCATAAAATCATTATCGAAATAAATAAAGGAGTTGATCATATACACATTGTTTCTTTCGTTTCTGAGGACTGCAAAATCAAAAGACCAAATAACATAAGCAACTACCAATCGATTGTAATATTTTTGGAATCGAACCATCGATATTGTATTGGTATCGAAGACGAACAGTACTGTTGTTGATGCGGTAATTTATTGATTTATCTTATAATTTACTTCAGGCGTCTGATCGTATCACTGCAACACGTAATTTTATTATTTTTAGAAATACTGCTAATCAAGTGTTTGGGTTAACGATGTGTTGTATTCGGCGTTTTTATTACGTATCAAGCGAGCGAGACCGTCAGTTATCTCACCCCATTTTTTTTTACAATTACTTTAATTAAACCTATGTATAATTACGAGTCAAAATTAATAAGTCTGCCGAGTATAGGTTAGGAAAATAAAAAATGGCGGCTGTTCAAACAAATTAATTCAGAGCTCTATATCCTTAAAACTACCAACAACACTATAAAACCTAAGAGAACATTATTTAAAGTAAAGTAAATTTGCTAAAATATGAGCCATAATTTACGTTAAATAGTTTTCGAGATATAGCTTTTTAAAAAGCAGCATTTCATGAAAATGTACTGAGAGATTAATAGTTAGTGAATTTATTTTGAAATATCTATATCTCAAAAAACGTACAAATTTTTATTAACATTCAAATTAAAGGCAGTTTAATGTAATATAAGCAGTTCTTGACGGTTTTCTTCGTAGTAGTAGTTTTCATGATATTTGCTAAAATAAATTTATTCATAGTTGTTGCTAGTCTGTTTACATACCAAAAGATCTTTTTGCCAAAATTGGTTATTCTCTGGTAACCTCAAAACGTGCATTTTCATCGAAAACTGGAATTCAAAAGTTTGAAAAATCAATTTTTTCATCCCAAT
>NW_027104816.1:1040324-1043904 GCF_000696795.3 Halyomorpha halys | reverse complement strand
GTTTACATAACAAAAGATCTTTTTACTAAAATTGGTTACCAAAAGATCTTTCTGCCAAAATTGGTTATTCTCTGGTAACCTCAAAACGTGCATTTCCATCGAAAACTGGAATTCAAAATTTTGAAAAGTCAATTGTTTCATCCCAATTTTATATTACTTTAATAAAGCCAATGTATAATTACGTGTTAAAATTGATGAGTCTGCCAAGTATAGGTTGGTGGGTGGTTAATTTTTCATTCGGAGCTCTATATCTTTAAAAGTACAAACGACACTAGAAAACCTAAGAGAACATTATTTAAAGAAGAGTAAATTTGCTAAAATATAAGCCCTAAAAAAGCTATTTACGACC
Source organism: Halyomorpha halys (assembly GCF_000696795.3). Lineage (NCBI taxonomy): Eukaryota > Metazoa > Arthropoda > Insecta > Hemiptera > Pentatomidae > Halyomorpha > Halyomorpha halys. The sequence continues at coordinate 1,043,555 of NW_027104816.1, read as the reverse complement.
AATAGTTCTCGAGATATAACTTTTTAAAAAGCAAAATTTCTTAAAAATTTACAGAAAGATTAGTAGTTAGTTAATCTATTTTGAGAAATCTATATCTCAGGAACTATGTGATGTACAGATGTCTATTAGCACTCAAATTAAAGCTAGTTTAATGGACTATAATGAAGTTTAAGACCTTTACCTTCGTAGGAATAGTAGTTTTCATGATATTTGCTAAAATAAATTGATTTATATTTGTACGGACAATAAATTTTTATTTATGAAAAACTTTATTTCAGAAACCATTGGACGTACTGATGTCTGCCAGCGCTCAAATTAAAGCTAGTTAAATTTACTATAAAATAGTTAATTATGTTTATCTTTGTAGGAGTAGTAGTTTTTATGATATTTGACAAAATAAACTCACAAAATGTTAATTTCTATTTGTTCGTATAAAATGTTGGATTTTTGAAAAAATATATCTCTAGATCCATAATGCGCACATAAGTCTGCCAACACTCAAAATAAAGGAAATTTCATTCTATAAATCAATATATGTCAAAAAACGTACAAATGGTTATTAACACTCAAATTAAATGCAGGTTAATGTACTATCAAGTAGTTTCTGTCGTTTTTCTTCGTAGAAGTAGTAGTTTCATGATATTTGCTAAAATAAATTTATTCATAGTTGTTGCTAGGCTATTTACATACCGACAGATCATTTTGCTAAAATTGGTTATTCTCCGGTAACATCAAAGCGTGTATTTCCGTCGAAAACTGGAATTCAAAATTTTGAACGTTCGCATTACTTCCTCTCTCCTTACTATATATTCCATATATAGGTAAATGAAAGTAAAAATAATACTGTAAGTAAAATGCCAGAAAACAAATAAGTAAGGAAAGCGTTTATATCTAACTCCTAAACCAGTACAATACAGAGAAATAAACCTCCATTTATTGTAACAATAATTAAACATTCCGAAGGTAAACTACTCCAAGATTGAAGCCAAAGACGGCAGAGGGCAATCAAGATCCAGAGCATTATTAGAAAAGGCTTAGTACGCAATCCTAGAAGCTAATTAAATCTTTATCTATAAAGCAGGGCTTTAATGGGGCCGGTCGTAAACTAAACAGTAACCGGTAACCAGTAACCGGTAAGCAGGCTAACCTATTTAGAGCGCTAATCAATGGAATATACTCTCAACGCTCCTTTAGCTCCCTAGAATCTATGCATAATTTTAGCCCATTCTATTATTATAGATAAATTATAAATCCATATTGTTAATAAATTATATATAATAAATATATTGATACAAATAAAGTAAAAAAAACCATTAATCTCTCTATTATATAAAAATGATTTACTAATTAACGTGTAATATTTTATTTTACAAATGATCACTGTGTAATTTTATATCTATATATATATATAAAAGGGAATGGTCGAATCTATGTCGACAATAAACTTTTGAGTTAGCGGATCGATTTACGTGCATTTTTTTTTCAAAATGTCCTCTTACACCATGGGAAGGTTTAAAGATAATGAAATCCCCAAATTCTAGAGTAGAGAAAAAGTTATGAACAAAATTAGGCGTTTTTTTTGTTTGTAGTTCAGAAAGTAAAAGCTGTTATTCTATACCAATCGATTTGTCTCTTTTCGAGGAATAAGGAAAACGTATTACTGATTATATTAAGCTACATTATATTTACGAAAAATTATAATAACATAATAAGGCTCGGAGAAAACATAAGAAGGTCAGCAAAGCTTTTTTTAGAAAAGAGCATTTCATATTCGTTTTTAGTGTCGTCTCAAACTGCAAAATGCCAAAATTCAAAAATTCGTGTTTAAGGAGTTCTGGGAGTGCTAACAACTGATTCTATTAAGTTATATAATATTTACAAAAATTCAAAGAGCAAAAACAGGCCACATACATACGACATACAAACTACCAACGGTAACAGAATTTATATCGAGGTGACACATGGAATTTTTTTACAACCTTCAGTACTGTACGAACTCTTTGAGCCACAAGGGTGGCAGACACACACACACACACACAGACTCAGACTCGAGTGAGAACAAGTATATAAATTATTTTAATCAACATACCTGGTAAGCCACATCACCAACAGACTGACACAAAATACAGACTACACCTTCCCAAATAATCAAATTTCCTCCGTCCCCTCATAAAATGCATTACCATAATGCATAAAAAGAGGCTACCTTCACTTCAACCCGTTTTCATCATGACTTCACCCCTACGTACCCATGAAGTTTGGAAGAAAAATGGGATAAAAATAAAATTTATTTTTTATAGTGATCGGCCGAAACGTTGGACACATAATATATTTTATTATTATTAATTACTAATTTATTTTAAATTCCTATTCAGGCAGAAGAGAAATACTGAATGGAGAATCCTTGATTTTACCCCTTATTTTTCTTCTCTAGTATGTACCGTTACAGATATATCAATAGCGATGATAAAATACATCATAAACGAATGTAATAAATAAAAGTAATATCATAATAAAGGTTTAGTGAACCCGAAGGTTCGATGCCGATCCGACACCATCAATGCAGTAACGCCTCTCAATTCAATAAGCAGGTTAAGTCTATTTGGATGATTTTTGATATTATTAAAACAAAGTAATATTAATGAGAATTATAATGAGGGGTAGATAGTTGGCCGTAGATTAATGATTGGAGTTTAGATTAATGATTGATCCAAAATTCTTTAAATCCAGCATCACTGCACGACAAATGCGTAAGGAGAGAACCTCCATTATTAATAACAACTTGTTAATATAGATTTGAAAACGTAAAAAAAATTCTAAATTATAAAAATATAATTTAAAAACGAAATGAAATATAAATTTAAATAAATAATACATAAAAAGTAATAGTAAATATTATAGTAATAATAAATAAAAAGTAATACACCGGTAATAATAATTGCGTAGATAACATCTTAGTCTCGAGTAGCAATAGTAAGAATAAAAGAAATGAAAAAGTCAATTATATAACTTTTTAAGGATCTAAGGATCCAATGATTATATTTAAAAAAAAAAATAATATATATATTTTTTTAACCCTTGTATCCTCTTCCATTCCTGACAATCCTACGAAGCCCCTGAAAAGAAGATGGCCACGAAACCAGATAACGTAAAACGTCATTAGAGTGCTACTCAATGGGTAGTTTATCTACACGCCTGTAACACTCCAATTTAACTTAGATCAAATTTACT
>NW_027104816.1:1029331-1039629 GCF_000696795.3 Halyomorpha halys | reverse complement strand
CTCAAACCCCCTAGTTTTTAATCTTGCATCCTCTTCCATTCCTGACAATCCTCAGAGGCGGCTGAAAAGAAGATGGCCAAGAGACCAGCTTATGTAAAATGTCATTAGAGTGCTACCAATGGGTATTTCTCTACACGCCTGTAACACTCCAATTTAACTTAGATCAGATTTACTAAATTTATTATAATGTACAGTTATAAATAGCAATAAATAAAAATTAAAAAAAAAAAAATGGTTCACTAAATTTCTAAACTTCGAAATGAATACATATTAAAATATACAAGGTGTATACAAGAATCTGTCGGCAGGATTCCATGATTTTTCCCTACCTTAGTCCTTCCCTGCTTCTTGTACTACTAAGATAAGCCCAGTCAAAATTAATGAGTCTGCTAAGTTTAGTCAATAGAATATAAAAATTGCAGCTGTTTCAAAACATTTATTTATTGACATTTACAACAGTATATAAAAAGCAAGATACAATTTTGAAGTAAGATCATAATGATCAGATACAGCATGTAGAGAAACTACCCATTGGTAGAACTCTAAAAACATTTTACAAAAAAAAGGCCATCTTCTTTTCAGGTGCCTCAGAGGATTGCCAGGAATGGAAGAGGAAGCAAGGTTAGAAACTAGTGGGTTTGAGTGGTAAGGTAGTTTATAATGGAAGGAATGATATCGGGTTCGGGCTAGATCGGTTACATAAAGAACATTTAGGTCTTTATGGATGGTTTTATCAAAACATTTAAAAACCTAATTTTTCTTTGGAGCGCCAAATCTTTAAAACTGCCGACAACATTAAAAACCTAAGAGAACACCATTTAAATTAGAGTAAATTTTCTAAATTATGAGCCTTATTCTAATTCCATACCGCCCGAGATAAAGTATTTGAAATTGAAACATTTCATGAAACACGCACTGTCACATCACAGTAGTTAGTGAATTTATTTTGAGAAATCTATCTATCTATATATATCTAAGGAAGAATTCCATGTACAGTTGTCTATTATCGTTAATATGAATTAAAGCTAGTATTAGGGCTCATATTTTAGCATATTTACTCTACATTAAATGATGTTTTATTATAGTATTTAGGACGTTTTAAAGATATAGAGCTCCAAAAGAAATTTTTTTTTTTTAACATCTTGAATCAGCTGCCATTTTTATTCCCTTTAACTATACTTGGCTCATCAATTTTGAATAATAATTATACATAGTTTTCATTAATTAAGTAAACAAAAATTGGGGTAAAATAATTGAATTTTTTCAGTCGGGCTCTCGTACTATAAATCAAATTTCCTTTCCCCCTTCCCAGATAGGGAAATAAAACAAAAATGCAAGTGATGTGAAATACAAATAAAAAAAAAACGTAAATTCTGTCAATATTACAAAAAATATTAATTGATAAATTGACAAACACGAAAGAGTTACAAATTTTATCAAAATAATCAAAGAAATCTACAAATACTTTGCTTTCGATCCCAAAATTACATTCATGAAACATATTAGCCAAAAACAGTGATAACGTTAAATATTTATATTATCTATATTATTGTAATATTGGGTCAGTTTCACAAAGTAAAAGGTGGTTAAACAGAAGGGTTTTAAACGAGGGAAGGGTTGGTACATGGGATGGAGTGCCAGTGAAAGGCTCGGGTATAAAGGGATTTGTCAAACGCAGCATTTCATTGAGGTGTAGGGTGTCAGGTAAACGCATCCTGGCGGAACGGGATTGGACTGATTTGAACGGAATTTAAAATGCATAATTAAAAATTGGCATGCTTATGTTCATTTGACCGCAAATAACATATTTTTTAAATTTATTTATTGTAATTCATAACAGTATAAAAATACAAGTAAATATGAGGAATGTTTAAAACACTTGATAGTCTTGGGACCACCCAATGGTATTACTTCAAACATTAATTTAAATCAGAAGATCCAGTGGCCATCTTTGGCCATCGTGGGGGATTGTTAAGAATGAGAGATTAAGAACTAATGGTTTAGGATGGGTAAGGAATTTAGAATGAAAAGACATATCTGTTTTGGGCCAAATCTGCAACGAATGGGATGTTAAGGTCTTTATGGATGAGTTTATTTGTAACGTAATAAGGAGCATCACGGATTTTGGATTGTAATGATTGGATACGGGAGGAAAGTTATGGTTTGGTGGAGCTCAAGAGCTCAATTCCGTATGTCCGAATTGGTCTGATTATCATAGTAGTTTAAGCCCAAAAGTATATATTTTGTTTCTTTAGTTTAATTTTATTTACTTCCAATTGGTGTTTTAATTTGTTAATTATAAGTTTATTTTTTGTTTTTTTTTTACCACAAGTTATGTCGTATTTGGTGATTAGAATTTATAACGTAAATGTAGTTAAGGCAGGAGGCTTGTGATATGCGTGAATAATATAAATACATCGCTGCAGTTCGGCACATACAACAACATTGCAGGCTGCAATGGGATTACGCCCTGTATAAGGGAGTGTTGAGTCTACATTCCGCTGCCTTGAGCCTACGAGTCATAGTGAGAGACACCCACCGGCTCACAACGTAAGAGTTTTTGGGGGTTCAATTCAGGACCCTCACCCACCAATAATCGACATTTGAAAGACGGCGGATGTTCCGGACTGGAAAATAATAAACGATATGCGCATATCGACCCCCCGACTATCTACTGTGAGTGATTTTCTTTCTCTTCATCAAGTCATTCATCATTTTCTTTTGCTTCTGAGCTACTTATTATTTTAATTAATCATTGTATAAAGAGAATTGATTTTGTTTATATATATATATATATCAAGATATTTTCTTTTCTTTCACTACACACTTTTATTTTTTATAACAACAAACCAGCAACAGTTTTTTTTTTTATTTTGTCTATATTTTAATTCCATTAAATTTGTATACCAATTTGGAAGGTTTTTATTCTCTATTTTTTTTCTTTATTATTTTGTGTTTATAATCTTTTCAGATCCTCCGTTTTATTTTTTTTTTATATCAACGAACCAGCGAACAATTTTTTTATGGGGAAGAGGTACGTTGTTTTCATTTAAGAAAAGCCCCTCGCCCCAACAATAGTATATAATAAATTTTTGTAGTGAATGTAAATTAACATTTTTTTTTTTAAATTCAATTTTAAAAATATTTTCTAAAACTTTACAAAATAATATATAATACATACAATGCATAATATTATTCTTATATCCATAATGAATATTTTATTTGACCGGTACTTGAACGCTCTGCCTCGAGAAGGCAAATGCAGGTACAAGGAAACTAGCAGACAGTTAACAGCCATGATCCACGGATCATGACCAATTAGCCACTGACCTTGAACCGGAGTGTCTGATTGGACGTCAATGGGAAGGACCCGGCCTAATCAACCCCAAAGGGACCAGATATCGAGCTGTAGGTGGCCGTGCCATTAAGCCATGGAAATGACAAACGACAAGATGGAGTCAAGTGATATCCCTTTATGCTATCAGTGCTTTCAGAGGTTATTATCAATCGATTACAATTTGCCCTTTCATAATGGAAAATATAAATCGGCAATTCCCCGAAAAATAGGAATTTTTCGCCAAACACCCATGGTGCAGTTCATCTCATTAAAAAAAAAAAAAAAAAAAAAAAACATGGGCGATTATATTATTATACTATAATAAGGCCCAACTGGGGCCGTCCGTAGCTCAGTGGTTGGGCCCAGTCATACTATTCTGATATCTATTGGCGGTGCCGGTTTGAATCCTGCCTGGGGCGTTGGCTTTTTTCATCGAATGGCGGTCCCACAAATAAACCAGGTGAAAATAATGAAAATGCAAAACATGAATTGGCTGTATGGAGGATTCCAATGCCATTGAAATATTAAAGATATATAAAAAAAAAATATATATAAATAAAGGCCCAACTGACCGAATTGCATTGTTATTCTTATTATAACAAAACATTTACGTACTTTAGCCATATCATAATAGGGATGTTGTAAATATTTTAAGTAAGGACGTTTTATTTAGTCTATTAAGGATTAAGGACTACAAGCTAATGACCAGGTTCTAATCCAAAAAGTTAGAAGGTATTAACAAAATCAAAGAGACAATAGCCGATCCTTAATAAAATAGAATTATCAGAAATCCGTTACACTTTCGAATTAGTTATAAAAGTAGGAGGCGCAAAATAATTTAAGTGAAGATAGTTCTTAAAGGATTTCGGTCAATGAAATCTGAGAAGAGAAAAAAAAAATGGCGGTCCACAATACCAAACATACAGAGCATCCAAGATCTCGACTTTTCGGCGGACATCTTCCCCATGCTCTGCCTTACTGATTATTAAAGAACATCATTAGGACGACCTCCTACGGGCTGAAGAGGGCATTCATAATCAAATTACAATTCAATTCCTGACTTAAGAATTACTCAATTTTGTTTCGTTTGTCGAGGAGTATTTTAGTCCCTGAAGGGTGAGAGACTTTCATATTTTAAATTATTTACTTTAACATATAAATTTTTTCTAGAGGAGGCATTATTAATTAACAAAACAACTCTCATAATTAATATGGTTTAAATGAAACCTTACATACTTCATAATGGTACCTTTTTATTAGCTTATTATTTTTTATTACACTATTTTCCACCAAATCAGTTTTTATTGATTATATCATTAATGTCATCGACTACGACTTCTTTTTTTCTATCCCAAAAATTCTGACCATCATTATTTTAAATGCTCATAAACCTCCCACCAAGCATTACTTTGCCTGGTCTGGAATCGTATTTATACTGTCAACAGCTACTAAAAATGAGCACGTCTAGGTAAGATTTGCCAATTGCATGAAGAGCCAATTGCATCGGGAATTACAAATAAAGACAATAGAGTGTTACAAAAAAGTGTTGGTGGAGATTTGTCGCCTCCAGCCCCCATCACCTGCAGAGTACCTCAAGGATCAGTGCTGGGATCTCTGCTGTTCGTCGTTTTCAACAGTGGTCGCCATCAAACATCGAAACGCAATAGTAGCACCCTATGTTGACATTGGAGCTCACGCCTCCAGCATGAGAGCTGAACTGGCCCTCCACTATGCACAAGCCGCTTCTGCCACCACTGTAGCTGCTCTCAAGAAGGATGGCATCAGAGTTTCCAGAACTCCCTCCTGAGTCGAATAGTCAGAGGAACTTCACACCAGCGGACTAGGAACAGAGTGTGGAGATTTTATGTGAGGAGATCCAACTCCGGTCTGTGCCGGAATTCATAGGCCGTAGGCACATCAAATTCTTTGATGGGCTGAAAGAATTTCGTGAGATCGCCCCTCCACCGAGGTGGCAAAGCACTGTCGCCCAGGTAGACGTCCTCGCCTTGGGAGGGATTTCTGGCTCTGCAGCCTGAAGTCATCAATCTGGCAACCATTCTTATAATGCCATCCCGGAAAAACAAAATGAAAGGAGATTAAATATAAAACTTATTATAACAAGTAACAACAAACAGCTTTAACCTCCTAACAGCTCTCATTTGCAACTGAACAAAGTACAATAGTGGAGATCCTACACGAGCGCTCTCACGAACCCCCTTTGATCTGTGTCCAAAAAACCCGACTTCGGCGGTTCGGCAACGACCTTAGGCCAACTCGTACCAGCCAAGCCACCCATCCACATACTCTCGCATGCCTGAGTTCGACACGGCTTGGGCAACATGTAGATTCGCCTTAATATTGAGTCGATCAGTGGTTCCTGACCGGTGGTCTGAGAGAGCTTTGCGGTGAATCTGGAGGTCTGGAAACAAACCTCTTTGAGAAGATTTATAGTTTATAGTTATAGTTACTGATGTGTGTGTTCTGGTTGGTAGGTATTAACAGGTAAATGCAAAACTACAGTAACTCTAAATTCACTTTCAAGTAACCTAATTTGCAAACATTTTATAACAGAAAGCCTTTTTGTCTCCCGTGGAGATTGGGAATGAACCAAACAGGATTTGATTTCCAGCACAGTGGTCCAAAGCCTTCTATGGTTGATCTATATCAATACTCATTGTAATCTGGCTCAATACAAAATTGTTCCCATTAAAATTAAACGGCTCTCACCAAATAATAATGTAAATAAAAGAATATAATTGGCAGCAGTGGGATGCGCAATCCTAACGCACTACCCCGCTGTTGCTGAATCCTATATGGCAGTAATTCCCGGAATTGGGTTAAAAAAAAAGTCTATAACGAAACAGGGTCGTCCGTAGCTCAGGTAGTTGAGGCGCAGGTCTTTGTCACCTGAGAACATAGGCGGCGCCGGTTCGAATCTCCACAGGCCGGATTCGAATCTAGACCTTTTTTCATTGCTGTGGCGGTCCCACGAAATGAAAACTTGACCTCCCAACATCGTTAGAATAGGTTGGTTAGGAATAGATAACCCCCCCCAATAACAGGAATGACCAGGAAGTCATAAAAAAAAATTGTACAACGATAGGAGGTATGGACCAACCGGATGGATGCGGATGAATAAGGTGCAACAGTCCGCATCAGTAAGGGGAGCGCTTGGCTGCACAGCAATATAAATAAAAAAAATGTATGTTCCAATATATTAAACGGAAGAAGTAAATAAAAATAAAATAAATTGTTGATTACTGGAAGTTTTGGCATGCGCGGCCCACTACCCAATAGCTATATAAAGGCTAGGGAAGGGGATTTGTAAAGAATAAATGAATAAAAAAAATCTCTAACTACATATAACACGAGAGTAAGTCATCAATGACAGCCTCTGAAAAAGTCAGTTAGTAATAAAACCGCGGAAATGGATTAAGCATTAAGACGCGCAGACGCGAATGAATAAAGGAACCGATTGAGGTGGACAAGAACATACTTTTAATCACAGGAGTAAAAATACTATGCAAATATAACTATAAAGACATAAATTAAAAAGATCTCAACCACCCAAATCCTCTTGTTTCTAACCTGGCTTCTCCTTCATTACCTAATAATCCTCCCAGGCGTCTGAAAAGAAGATGGCCTCGAGATCTTCTCCTCTAGAAATGTTATTGGAGTTCTATCAGTGGGTAGATTCTCCACATGTTTTTATCATGTCACTATGTCACCTACAGCAAATTTACTTGTTGTATATATGTGTATACAGTTGTAGATATCAATAAATAAATTGTTAAAAAAAAAAAAATTGAAAGATAGGATGGAAAAAGTTATAGCAAGATATGGCAACGAGGTAGAGCAAACCTAAAAAAGGCAAGAATGGACAATGGAGGCTAATCGTTATTTAACTGTGTCAGATATTGTAATTACAAATCAAATAAATAATGGAGTTGTAAAGAATCAATATTTGTGACACACATTTCCTGAGTCAATCGGCCTCTATTTAAGGGAAATATCACTGGCGATAAAAAATGTATCGTATACAATAACAATTTAAAAGCTCATAGCCACAGCAATATGAACCAACACAAACCACATCGAAAGCTGAATTGCATCACAAAAAGATCACATAAATTTGATGGGATTACAAAGGCATGTATTTTGAGCTGATTCAAAGGAACCATCAACTCAGATGGGCACAAACATATTTAGCAGCACGTACGAAATGATTGAAGCTTGGTTAGATAGTAATGTCCCATCCTCCATGCTACCCCAACCTTACATCCAAGAATTATCATTTATTTCAGAGTTTTTTTAAACTTTTTAAACGTAAAAAATTTCGGTAATAACCATGATCTTTCATTTTACTTACAAAGAGAGCGTAAGGTTAGTTCAAGGTTACCAATTTAGTTCAAATTTTGTAGGATGGTAGATTTAATTTCTCTGGTTGTTGGGTTTTGTGTAGGAGCAACATCCATTGCTCGGTGTTCTTCGTCGTTAGAAGCCGGATTCAAGTCCACGGAGGGTGAATAACTTTTTTTTATTTTATGTCTATTTTTACGTATAAAGATACATAATGGAGATTAAATAAATTGGTAATGAAATGTTTTTAATCTCTAGAAACCTTATAAGAGTTTTATTTGACATTTTCATGAGCTTTTCTTTCAAAATGCTTTTATGGTTTAGTAATAAATATTATTCTGAACTAATATGATAATGACAAAAACTCTTATAAGATTTCTAGTCATTAAAGACATTTCATTTCCAATTTATTTAAACTCCACTATGTACCTTTATATGTAAAAATAGACATAAAATATCAAAAAAATTATTGAGTAGTGGCCCTTATAACCATATATCGTCATCAACAGGGAAACTAAATCAACAATCCTACAAAATTTGAACTAAATATGTGACCCAAGACCTTGTGCACTCTCCTTGATAGTTAAATCTTTGCTGATAAGGAAAAGAAGTTCTAAGAGAGTTCAGGATAATGAAATTACCAGAAATGTGGTGTAAAAGGTCACTGAGCAGAATGTTCATGTTAATATCTGACATATTAAAGTTCATCCTATATCACAGTCCTCGATGAATGGTGTCATACTTGGAGGATTAAGATAATTTCCAATAAATTCCATCAAATCACCTTTACCCTTCGTCGTAAACCTACCGACTGCCCTACAGTTTCATTTAATAATGTTACTCTTACACCTGTCGAACAGATCTGCTACCTTGGAGTACATCTGGACAAACGATTAACCTAGAATCCTCACACAAGACTAAAAAGGCAGGAAACTGCACTTAGATTTCGACAATTACAGCATTTATCAGGAAAACGGTCTAAACTTCTAAAAAAAGACTGATCTACATGACTGTATTAAGGCCAATCTGGACATATGGAGTTGAGCTTTGGGACTCCACTAAGCCTTCGAATTACTCTCGTATCCAATCCTTACAATCCAAGATCCTCAATGCTCCTTTCTTTGTCAAAAATAAAATCATACATAAAGACCTTAATGTTCCCTATGTAACCGATCCAGCCCGAACCAGATATCACTCCTTCCATTATAAATTCCCTAACCACTCTAACCTTGTATCCTCTCCCATTCCTGACAATCCTTCGAGACGCCTGAAAAAAAGATGGTCACGAGACGTACTAATGTAAAATGTCATTAGAGTGCTACCAATGGGTAGTTTCTTTACACGCATGTAACACTCCAATTTAACTAAGATCAAATTTACTGAATGTATTATTATGGTGTTTAGAAACTGGATTATTGTTTATGTAGTTACTTTGAGCTGTGTGTTTTAAGACTGTCAAAAAAATTAAAGGCATCGATGGTATTCTATTGAATGACACCCTCCTGACTTTTTGAATTGCAAAAGATCTACAAATTCACATAAATGATATATATTTAAATACCTAATCTATTACTAAGTATACTTTGAATATACTTTAATAAATTGTTTCAAGTTTATTAAAACAATAGCTTTTTCAGATGATTTTATTTTTTTAAATGTTGTTTTCAAAAACAGATACTTTTTCTTTTAATAATTTTTATTCATATAAGTTTTTTTGTTTTTTTTTTAGGAAAAATAATCCTTTTAACAATTTTTTTCTTTAAGGGGTTTTCTGAAAGGGTTATTTCTTAAGAAAAAAAAGTAATATAAATTACTAATATAATAGCCCTTTGAACTATTTTTGTAGATTTTTTATTTTTCTAAACACAGAAACCCAATGATCCCATAAAGTCACTGTTGAGATGAAAAACTTCGGGGCATTGGTTGAGAAAATAATATATAATGTTGTTCAGGTAATTAAGGAAGGTTTTTTCGATTTCTCGCCTCTAAACGTTTTTCATTCGATGTACAATTAAATACCCTCTAATATCAGGTAGATATTGTCCTCATTGAAGTAGGGCTTGAATTTTCAAAATGGGTTCAATTTCATCTATTTGAAATAATTAAATATTTCAAATCTTTACTAGTGTTGAAAAGTGTATGAATATTAACTATGAAAGGATTTAATAAAACCAATCATATAAGATCAGCCCAAGGAGATAAGAGGAAAATCCCTTATCGTGGCTGAAAGTACGTTCCCGAAAATAAGAGTAGTCTTATAACGTTTTTGATTTACCAGTTGTAAATTTCATTAGAGATATAAAAAAAAGTTCATTTTTTGTGTTAAAAAAAGAAGATTTTCAATATAAATTAATCTCTTGTCATTCCTACATTTCTATTATTATTCCTCACATAAAACATTTTAATCGGTTTATCGAGGCTGAACATTTAATAATGCCCTACACACAGATAACAATTTTTATGGAAGCTTGATATTCGCAACGGCGAGGTTCCAATGTGATGGGAACGACAGACCAACGCAGGGCTCACTAACCAGGATCAGATACTGGGACCTCCATCCATCAGCCCCATCGACTGCCCATCAATCCCCCCCCCCCACCCC
>NW_027104816.1:1006472-1028307 GCF_000696795.3 Halyomorpha halys | reverse complement strand
CAATTCAAAAAGTCAGAAGCGTGTCATTCAATAGAATACTATCCAAGTCTTTAATCTTTTTGACAGTCTTAAAACACACAGCTCGAAGTAACTACATAAATTATAATCTAATTTCTAAACACTATAAAAACCTTTGATCAGCACTTACATGTAATAACCACATTTCCCAAATAAACCTAAAAACTATCCTAATCCTTAAACATCTCCTAAAATCCCGTGATTCAAAGTACCTAATTCTCCATTTCGACTACCGATGCCTAGTGTATTAGTACAAGAGCAGAGAAGAAAAAAAGTCAGTTATCTCACCCCAATTTTTGATTACTTTAATGAAAACTATGTATAATTATTAGTCAAAATTGATGAGTCTGCCAAGTAGAGGGGATAAAAAATGGCGGCTGATTCAAAACCATAAAAAAGAAAAATGTTTCATTCGGAGCTCTATATCAATAAAAGTAGCAACACAAAAAAACCTAAGAGAACGTCATTTAAAGTAGACTAGCTATATGAAATAAATTATTGTAGTTGAAATAGGAAGAATTGTGTCATTCACCAAATCCAGTTTAATTCTCTTCAATTTTATATTATATTATTATTAACTCTCGGTTCAGTGTTAATTAACATTTTAGGGATCCGTTCGTTACTAAGTCCCACAACCTTACACGCCGCAATGACAAGACCTAAATTATATTTATCAGGCACAGTTCCCCCAACACAGCCCTGTTCTAAATTCAACAATTAATTCATCCTTTTTCGGTCCGAATATTTTACGTAATACTTCATTTTCGAAAAATTGACGGGTTGTTCATCTTTCTTTAGTGTGAGAGGTCACGTTTCACATCCATAAATATAGGACAATATCAGTCCCTAAAGTGAAGAAGAAAAAGAAAATTGAAATGACTATTTTAAATTGGACCTTAGGGGTTCGAAGTTAAAGGAGAATATAATACCTGGGAGAAGGGTAAAATCGCGAAGTCTATCCAAGTATTTTTCGATAAATAGCCTGACATTGGCATGGAATGAAGAAAGACTTTTCGTTTATATTCCCCCACCATAACCACTTTTTCTAAAGATATCTCTTTAAACGAATAAACGGCAATTTATAACAGTCAGCAGTGATCTTTTCAGATCTGGTTCGAAGGCTACGGAGTTATTGAATTCCTTCTTGGCTCCTGCCACCGACATAAGAATTCCATCAAATTTTTTATATTCGTAACTTTCCAAAAAAGATTCCATAACTGACATAAAGGTCAGTAAGCGCAGACATTTAGATATCAATAAAACATTGTAAAATTACTTCATTTTCATTCAATTAAACCTATTTTGAAAATTATTTTTGAATCATCACAAATGTATGATTTTTTAATTTAATTATTTTTATTATTTATTGATTTTTATTTACAACTCTATACAAATATATACAAGTAAATTTGCTGTTAGTAATAAAATAACGTGATACAATCATATGGAGACGATCTCGAGGCCTTCTTTTCAGATACCTAGGAGGATTATCAGGTTATAAAAGGATCACAAGTGAGTTTGGGTGGTAGGGAGTTTATCATGGAAGGATTGGTACTGGTTCTAGCCAAATCGGCAACAGTGACAAAGTAAGGAGAATTAAGGATTTTGGACTGGATTGGATACGAGAGAATTCGATGGTTTAGTAGAGCCCCAAAGCTCAACTCCGTATTTCCAGATAGGCCTTTTTATAGTCATGAAGATTAGTCTTTTGTAATGGACTAGAAGTTTAGACGAGCGGGGGCAGTCGGCCACGAGTTAATTTAAGCAGGATAAAATGAGTGCAACATAAGTTAAGTGTAGTTTCTGCGAATTTAAGGCCTATCTGGACATACGGAGTTGAGCTTTGGGGCTCCACTAAACCATCAAATTCCTCTAGAATCCAATCCTTACAGTCCAAAATCCTTCGTAAAATCCTTAATGCTCCTTACTTTGTCACAAATCAAGTCATCCATCAGGACCTCAATGTTACATATGTTGCCGATTTGGCCAGAACCAGATACCGTTCCTTCCATAATAAACTTCTCAACCACCCAAATCACCTGGCTTCTCCTTCATTATCTCCTAGGCGCCTGAAAAGAAGATGGCCTCGAAATCTTCTCTAGAAATGTTATTGGAGTTCTATCAGTAGGTAGATTCTCCACATGTTTTTATCATGTCACTATGTCACCTACAGCAAATTTACTTGTTGTATATATGTGCATACAGTTGTAAATAACAATAAATAAATTATTAAAAAAAAGAAGTTACAATTTGCAAAAAATTGGCCTCTGATTTTTGTTGTTTCTACAAAACCTAAATAAAAAATTAATCAATCTGAATTGTTCAAAGTTTTCTTTCATTTTCACTACATTTCTATGCATTTCTATCATGCAATAAGTAATGAGAAAATAATGGTTTATTTTTGGCTCTCATTACGATTGGATTAATAATATTGTTGCATCGTAAACAAGAAGAATCAATTTCCAAATATAAAATCTGCCTTGGTATAAGTAATCAAGATAGATATTGGATCAGTAATTGGTAGAAGCGAGGAAGTTGGGAAACTCATATTGGGCTAGCTGAAGGCAGGTGGTGTGGGGCCTCATATTGGCCTGTGGTCAGGTCAAACTCCTATTACCTCTCCTTTCAATACCAAACCAAGTCTAGAATTTGGGATCAATAATTGTATGTTTGTATGTTGCATTTAGAATAATCATTCTGCAGACTAAATCAATTTATAGTAAATGTTTTGCTAAATAAATATGCCTAATTTATTTCTTAGGCTAAACAAACTGCTGTGAATTGGTTCTTTTAAATAATTTTTCGCTTCACATTTTCCTTTTATTAGTTGTAATTTACAAAACTATTTTCCTTCCACTGTTCTTTACGTTAAAATTATGTTAAAAGTGCCATCTTACACTAACGGAAGAACTGCGTCTTAATAGTACAAGAGCCGGGAAGAAAAAAAAGGCAGTTATCTCACACCAATTTTTGATTAATTTAATAAAAACTATGCATAATTACTAGTCAAAACTGATGAGTCTGCCAAGAATAGGTAGGGGGAATAAAAAATGGCGGCTGTTCCAAAACGTTAAAAATAATTAATTTTTTATTCGGAGCTCTATTTCTTAAAAACTACCAACAATACTAGAAAACCAAAGAGAGTATCTTTTAAAGTAGAGTAAATTTTCTAAAATGTAATCGCTAATAGAGCTATTGACGTCCAATAGTTCTCGAGATATAAAAAGCAACATTTCATAAAAATGTTGTATGGAACGTACTGAAACATCAGTAGTCAGTGAGTTTATTTTGAAAAATCTATATCTCAAAAATTTGACGTACAGATGTCTATTAGAACTCAAATTAAAGTTTAATGAGCTATAATGTAGTTAATAATGTTTATTTTCGTAAGAGTAGCCGTTTTCATGAAATTTGCTAAAATAAATTGATTAATAGTTGTTCGGACAAATTTTCATTTGCCAAATTTATATTCATATGTGAATATTGTAAAAACTACTATCCCTACGAACATAAGTGTGATAAACTACTTTATAGCAAGTTAAATTTTCCTTTATTTTTAGTGTTGGCAGACATATGTGCGTTCTATTGATCTAGAGATATATTTTTTCAAAAATCCAACATTTTATACGAACAACTAGAAATTAACATTTTGTTTATTTTGTCAAATATCATAAAAAGTACTACTCCACAAGGATAAAAGTTATAAATATTTTATAGGACAACTATAAATCAAATTATTTTAGCAAATATCATGTAAACTACTATTCCTACGAAGGTAAAGGTCATAAACTACTTTATAGTACAATTATTTAGCTTTAATTTGAGTGCTAATAGACATTTGTACTTCGAATTGTTATTGAGATATACATTTCTCAAAATAGATTCACTAACTACTGATATTTCATTTTTATGAAATGTTGCTTTTTAAAAGGCTATGTCTGGAGAATTATTGAACGTAAATAGCTCTATTTGGCTCATATTTCAGCAAATTTACTCTTCTTTAAATAATGTTCTTTTATATTTTCTATTATTGTTGGTAGTTTTTAAGATATAGACCTCTGATTGAAAAATTAATTTTTTTAGGTTTTGAAACAGCCACCATTTTTTATTCCCCCTACCTACACTGGGCAGACTCATCAGTTTTGACTAGTAATTATACATAGTTTTCATTAAATTAATCAAAAATTGGGGTGAGATAACTGTCTTTTTTTCTTCTCGGCTCTTGTACTACTAAGGAAAGAAAAGCGCCTTAAGGTTTTAGAAAAAAAAATATTACGTACAATATTCATAAGTCTACCCAACCTGAAACAGAGAGGTACACAGCCCCATAATAACTCAAATCATAGAAAATATTATTTATCTTAAAAATATCACAAATTTTTTTTTTTGGATGCAGTAGTTAGTTATCAAGATAATTGACGGAAATAAAACTTCATGGCAATTTTAGGTATTTTTATTTTATTTCATTCAATATAATTTACTTTCGGCTGCCTTTCAAACCTAAACAATGCACACACAAATTAAAACAACACTACTTTTAGGTATTTTTATTTTATTTCATTATATATAATTTACTTTCGGCTGCCTTTCAAACCTAAACAATGCATACACAAATTAAAACAACACTACTTTTTGCTCTTTAAAAGGGCTTTATTTTCTGAAATATCCTTACATAAAATAGATAATAATATTTATAGTTGACCGTATAACTTTAAATATAAGAAGGTGGTCAGGGTTGCGGGCACAAAAGATCAAATATTTTTTAACTATTTAATATCCAACGTTTCGTCCTAGTTTGCAGGGCTTCATCAGGGCTAAAGCGATACAAAACCCAACTAAGAACATTACAACAATAAGATGCAATAAGGTAGGATAAATATTATGTAAAAATGAAGTGATAAGAAAATTATATATAAATAAAAGGAAGGAAGACATAAAATAATGTTAATATAAAATAAACTTGAATAACCAATGATAAGAATAAAAATTACGTAACAATGGTAAATAAATTAGAATTAAAAAAAAATTATGTAAAATATTTAGTTAAAAAAGTACAAGAGGAATAAATATAAATGAAAATAATAATGATGATAATAAATGAGCATGATTTGTTCTTTGCTCATTTATTATCATTTTCATTTATATTTATTCTTTCACGATTTTTATTTAATCTCTACTTTCTTCTTTATTTTCCGTCTGTTAGTGTTTCCACATCTACTTTTCTGTTTTGTTTTTGTTTCATATACGTCACCTGTACATTTTTAACTGTATATTTTACATAATTATAAGATAATAATAATAATGATAAGAATAAAAATTGTAACAATCATAAGCATAAAAATTAAAAATTACGTAAAATATATAGTTAAAAAAGTACAGGAGACGTATACAAAACAAAAAAAAAAACACCCAAAAAAATGTAGATGTGGGAACACAAATAGATAATAATAATAATAAGTTTGTATTTAAATACAGTAAATTATATAGAGAAACATTCCTATATATTTCACAATTAAATGAAATTATAAATTAAAATATTACTTTTTAAAAGCTTTGTTCACAATTCAAATTTGTGACATCAAATAGATGATACAAATTGACATTTTCTATAGGAATCTGGTCCACAAGTTTCATCCCACAATACAGATTAATGAAAATTGTAGAGGGCTTTATTATAAATGTGCACCATCAAAAGATGGTAAGAATGATCCAAGCGGTTAAAAGTGAACAAAATTGAATTGGTACAAAATTTAACGCTCAAATAATTTTCATTTAATTTTTTTTACAGGTTAATAGTTGTTTAATATTGAATATTTTTTATTATTATTTTTATTATATTATCTTCGAAGTGATTGTTTCACGCAATTCTGAATTTTTGAAAATCTTAAGGCATAGTAACATAAGCGTCCTAGTTTCACCTTCATAAAGAACCATAGTCTTAAATCATAGACAATTTAAATTAAATAAACCACAGACAATTGAAACGCAAAAACAAAAATCATTATGAGTAAGGCGAAGGTCTTGCCAAAACTTCCCGGTCATTAGATCCGTTGTTTCGAGAACCAAGACCGCTCTAGAAACTAAAGGAATAGTTGGCAGCTAGCCACTCCCGACGTGGGAGGGGACCTTCTGTAATCAATTCTTCACCAGAAAATGTCGAAGGTATATTTTGAAAAAATAAAAGTGATACCTAAACTAATTTACGTTCTGAAACAACACATAAAATGCAATTTTCCTACAAGGGCCGTACCAAGGATCAAAACAAAGGCTGGGAAAATCAAGCCATAGTCGATCAGTTCGTGAAATTTCTAGCACGGAAAAGAGGAATGAAACCAATATTTTATATAAACGTCACAGAGATTTAATAAGCATTTTCTTGAAAATAAAATTTAATTTTCATTAAGTTCATATTTTTTTTTAATTCTCGGGAGGGTAGCAGCCCCCCCCCCCCTGCACCCCACTGGGTACGACAATGTAGCCCTCTATACTTTAAACACGAAACCCGGACCCAATATAATTTTTATATTTCTTTATTATCAGATCAGCCCTGGTTGGTCATACAAAGTTGTTGTAACAGTTTGAGAGTTATTTTTTAACAGTTGATAATGAGGAGGTATAGCCTCATGCAAGAGGCACCCATAACTATTTGCAATGTTATAACCATAAACTATTAAAACTAAAAAAAAGTAAAGAAAATTAAAAAAAATAATAATAACCCAGGGACAAGGACAAAAAATATTTCCGAAATATATTTTTTAAATAAAAATTTAAAAAAAAAAAAATTGAGAGTTGGATAACAAAAACGATAAAAAAAGTGCATTATAGTTTATTATTTGAATTAATTATTTAATTTAACTATCAATAAAGAACAAATAATAAATATATGGCGTGTTTACTCACACGACTTTGAGAACCGTAAACATGTGTATATATTGACTCATATAATCAACACAACTTTCGGTGTCCTTTTTTATTTTTATTGGATTATTCCTTAAGATTATGATTACTTAGAAGATTTTTTTTTTTATTATTTTTACCTTTTTGATTTATAATAATAATAATATATGCTGTTGGTTTATATTTTTTTGTATTTGATGTTTCTGATTTTCGTTTATTCTTGTTAATGTGTATATTAGGAAAAATTTAACCTTTTCATTTATTATTTTTAGTTTAACTATAGATTTTTTTATATATTTTTTTTTATTTATCATCATAAGATGTTTTATGTTTACCTCATGCTTTATGATAAGACATATAGTTTTATTTTGTTTGATCTAATTTTATTTTTTCCAAATCACAGCCCTCAAAGAATGGTGTCATAATTGGAGGATTAAAATAAATCTCATCAAATCACCTTTACTGTTCATCGTAAACCTACCGACTGCCTTACAGTCTCCATTAGTAATGTTGATCTTACCCCTGTCGAACAGATCCGCTACCTTGGACTACATCGGGACAAACGACTAACCTGGAATTCTCACACAAGAATGAAAAAACAGTAAACTGCACGTCGATTTCGGCTTTTACACCACTTCCAAATCATTACAAAAGACTGATCTACATGACTGTAATAAGGCCAATCTGGATATACGGAGTTGAGCTCTGGGGCTCCACTAAACCTTCGAATCCCTCTCTTATCTTATCATTGCAATCCAAATTCCTCAATGCTCCTTACTTTGTCACAAATAAAATCATACATTAAGACCTTAATGTTCCATATGTAATCCATCTAACCCGAATCAGATATCACTCTTTCCATAATAAACTTCCTAACCACCCAAACCCACTAGTTTCTAACCTTGCTTCCTCTCCCATTCCTGATAATCCTCCGAGGCGCCTGAAAAGAAGATGGCTACGACACCTGCTAATGTAAAACGTCATTAGAGTGCTACCAATGGGTAGTTTCTCTAGACGCCTGTAACACTCCAATTTAACTGAGATCAAATTTACTAAATGTATTATAATGTACAGTTGTAAATAGCAATAAATAAACTTTCAAAAAAAGTTTTATTTTATATATTCAGTTAATTATGATATCATTTATGTTATATTTTATGACGTTTTATAATTTTATTTTTATTTTTATTTTACTCTAAGGTTATAAGCCTGATTTTGACGCCTATAATATTATTCTAAAGGGAATAATCACAGAATAAATAAAGAATATTATTATTCTTATATGCGGACTTGACCCGATTGCGATTTTTTTTTTAATTCAATGTATCCAGGAACCATAAAACCTCACATTTAGAATTTTTTTTTTAAGATTACAAGAAATCCTTGGTCCTATCCTTTATACAGTTTTCACAGCTGACATCCGAAACCATCCTAACACGATCCTCACCACGTATGCCGATGACACATGTCTATTGTCAGTAAACAATGATCCTTACATTGTATCCCAAACCCTCCAATCCTACATCACCACACTTGCACAATGGGTCCAAAACTGGAGGATTAATTAAATTCCAATAAATCCCACCAAATCACAATTTACCCTTCGTTGTAAACCCATGACCTCTTGCCCTACAGTATCCTTTAATAATACCTATCTTATTCCTGTCGAACAGATGCGTTACTCAGGACTACATCTCGACAAACGACATGGAATTTTAATATAAGACTGAAAAGACAGGAAACTGCTCGACGATTTCGACTATTACAACATTTACTATACAAACGGTCTAAACTGCCAATCCATTACAAAAGACTGATCTACATGACTATTATAAAGCCTATCTGGACGTACGGAGTTGAGCTTTGGGGCTCCACTAAACCATCTAATTCCTCCAGAATCCAATCCCTTAAAGTCCAAAATCCTTCGTAAAATCCTTAATGCTCCTTACTTTGTCGCAAATCAAGTCATCCATCAGGACGTCAATGTTCTAACCTGGCTTCTCCTTTATTACCTAATAATCCTCCTATGCGTCTGAAAAGAAGATGGCCTCGAGATCTTTTCTAGAAATGTTATTTAGGTTGGCGTTCTATCATTGGGAAGATTTTCCACATGTTTGTATCATGTCACCTACAGCAAATTTACTTGTTGTATACAGTTGTAAATAACAATAAATAAATTATTAAAAAAAAAAAAGATTAGAATAAAATTTTTTTTTTCAGAAGAATGTGAAAATTCTCTTCATATAATATGTTTGATGAAGTCTCGTTACAATTTAATTCAAAAACGATAGGAGGATACTGTTCTTTGATAATTGCTAAAGCGATATAGAATGAGAGAAAGGTGAATGAGCGGGATCTAGTCGGACCTTGACACGGTGACAATCAGTAAATATAAAGTATTCCTTTAAATGTCACTGCCTGGTCGACCCCACAGCCTTTCCAAACCTATTTCATCAAAGCCTTTGAAATATTTTAAGACTTAGAGAAAATACCTACCATTACCAACGGTTGAAAACATTCTGAGAGATAGAAAGAAAGTGAATGGGAGGAATGAACGAACTGCATAAATCATCAAATGACGACTCAAACACCAATGTAAAATGCAATAGAAATATATCAGTCAACAATTGTCATACATCGTTCATACCAATTTTTTAATCATTTATTTATTGTTATTTACAACTGTATAACATATATACAACAAGTAAATTTGCTGTAGGTGACACAGTGACATGATAAAAACATGTGGACAATCTACCCATTGATAGAATTCCAATAACATTTCTAGAGGAGAAGATCCCGAGGCCATCTTCTTTTCAGACAACTAGGAGGATTATTAGGTAATGAAGGAGAAGCCAGGTTAGAAACAAGTGGATAACCTTAATATTTAACTATATGATATATACAAATCCACTTGTTATTTCGGTGGTTGGGAAGTTTTCCATGGAAGGAATGATATCTGGTTTTGGCCAAATCGGCAACATATGGGACATTGAGCTCATGATGGATGACTTGATTTGTGACAAAGTAAGGAGCGTTATGGATTTTGGACTATACGGATTGGATTCGGGAGGAATTTGATGGTTTAGTGAAGCTCCAAAGCTCAACTCCGTATATCCAGATAGGCCTTATAATAGTCATGTAGTTCAGTCTTTTGTAATGGATTGGCAATTTAGACCATTTGTTTAGTAACTGTTGTAATAGTCGTAATCGACGAGCAGTTTCTTGTCTTTTTAGTCTTGTATGAGGATTCCATGTCAGTCGTTTGTCCAGATGTAGTCCTGATTAACGGATCTGTTCGACAGGAATAAGAGGGGTATTATTAAAGAATACTGTAGGGCAAGAGGTCATTGGTTTACGTCGAAGGGTGATTCGGTGGAATTTATTTTAATCCTCCAGTTTTGGCACCATTCTTCAAGCGTGGTGATGTGGGATTGGAGGGTTTGGGATACAATGTAAGAATCATTGTTTACTGACAATAATTCTTTAACTTCATTTGAGGGGGGCCTACAAATAATATCAGAGCCCAAAAGGAAAAAAAAGGTAGTTATTTCACCCCAATTTTTGAACAATTTTATGAAAAATATGCATAATTACTGGCCAAAATTGATGAGTAAGCCCTAATAGTGCTATTACGTCCAGTAGTTCTCGATATATAGGTTTTTCTAAAAAGCAACATTTCATAAAAATGTTGTACAGAACGTACTAAAAGATCAGTAGTTACTAAATTTATTTTGAAAAATCTATAACTCAAAAACCATTTGACGCGCAATTGTCTGTTAGTACTCAAATTAAAGCTAGTTTAATGGACTATAACGTAGTTCATGGCGTTTATCGTCGAAGGAGTAGTAGTTTTCATATTTGCTAAAATTAATTGATTTATATTTGTTCGGACAAATTTTCATTTGCCAAATTTATATTCATATGTGAATATTATAAAAACTACTACACCTACGAAGATAAGTGTCATAAACTACTTTATAGTAAGTTAAATTTCCTTTATTTTGAGTGTTGGCAGACACATGTTCGGACAAATTTTCATTAGCCAAATTTATATTCACATGTGAATATTATAAAAACTACTACCCCTACGAAGATAAGTGTCATAAATTACTTTATAGTAAGTTAAATTTCCTTTATTTTGAGTGTTGGCGTTATATTTGCGTCTTATGGGTCTAGAGGACGAACAACTAGGAATTAACAGTTAGTGAATTTATTTTGTCAAATATCATAAAAACTACTACTCTTACAAAGATAAACGTTATAAACTATTTTATAGTAGATTTAACTAGCTTTAATTTGAGTGCTGACAGACATCTGTTTTTGAAATAAAGTTTTTCACAAATCAAACTTATCGTCCGAACAACTCTGAATCAATTTATTTTAGGAAATATCATGAAAACTACTATTCCTACGAAGGTAAAGGTAATAAACTACTTTATAGTGCTTTAATAGCTTTAATTTGAGTGCTAATAGAGATCTATACGTAACGTAGTTTCTGAGATATGGATTACTCAAAACAAATTAACTTTTAATCTTTCAGTACATTTTTAAGAAACGTTACTTTTTAAAAACCTCTATCTCCGGAACTATTTGACGTAAATAGCTCTGTTAGGTCTAATATTTCAGAAAATTCACTTTTTTTTAAAGAAATTTAAATAATGTTCTTTTAGATTTTCTAGTGTTGTTGGTAGTTTTTAAGATATAGAGCTCCGAATGAAAATTAATGTTTTTTGAGGTTTTGAAACAGCCGCCATTTTTTAATCCCCCAACCTGTACTTGTGCAGACTCATCAGTTTTGACTAGTAATTATACATAGTTTTCATTAAAGTAATCAAAAATTGGGGTGAGATAACTGACTTTTTTTTCCCCGGCTCTTGTATTAAAAGTAGTTCGAAACGTCGGGAGAAAGTAAATAGTTATTAATATTTTTTATTCTTTCTTCACTGCAGCACTATTCTAATTTATTCACGGTTAATCATCCAAACATATATATTTAATTATTATTAATTTTTGGTGCTATAGAAAATTTAATCAAGTTAAATTTACAAAATCATATGCATTTGTCTTAATATTTAAATCTCTCTGCCACTGTATAAGATTTTTTTTCATAATGAGGTGTAGATAGTTGACCGTAGATTACTGATTGGAGAAGATGGTCGGTCGGGGGTGCGGTCAGCAAAGAACAACATAAATAAACAAAAAAAAATCTATTTATGCCGACGTTTCGACCTGAGTTTCAGGTCTTCATCAGGGCTATAGAACAAAAGAGATAACACCAACATTTAGAGCAACATAAAATTGAAAAGAAATAGTATACAAACAAATTTGGAATTATACAAAATATTGAATTGAATCATAAATAATAAAGAATTGATAATTGAATAATTGAAAATAGGAAAAAAAATAATTGATTGATAATCATGGAATTAGATCAATCAATAATTTTTTTTTTTGATAAATGATTATCAATCTTTTTTTTTCCTATTTTCAATTATTGATTAATTACAATTACAAATTGATTGATAATCATTTATTTTCAATTATTCAATTATCAATTTTTTTATTATTTATGATTCAATTCAAAATGTTGTATGATTACAAATTTGTTTGTATACTATTTCTTTTCAATTTTATGTTTCCCTAAATGTTGGTATTATCTCTTTTGTTCTATAGCCCTTATGAAGATCTAAGACTCAGATCGAAACGTCGGCATAAAATAAATAAATATTGTTTTGTTTATTTATTTTTTTCTTTGCTGACCGTACCCCCCAACCATCTTACCTACATAATCAACTTTAATCAACATACAGAAGTTATAACTGAACTAAATAATTATATTGATCCCATCCATATCTACACTATACCTTTCAGACCTGATTTACTAAACGGCGCCAACACTTTCATAATATCCTCTGGATTTAATATCTAAGATAGTTGGATATGCAAATGTCTAAGGCTCGGCCGTTTGCCCATATACGGTCAGCATACTTTAGCTAATTCTAATAACAAACTTCCACCACTAAACGTTTTAAAATATATCGTGTAATTTGTAACATGACACATTCTCCTTAGTTTTTTTAAATTTAATTCTTTGACAGGTGGTGAAAATGTAATCCTGTCAAAATAGAATAAATAAATCTAATAGGAAAAAAAAATAATAAAAGAGATATAGGTAAATATGGTAGATGTAAAAATCTAAACTTTAATCGATAACTCTTCAGGACCACTTTGCTTAAGGTCCTGAATAATAAAAGTTATTTAGTAAAACTTTATAAAATAAAAACGTTTTTCTTCAAAATATTTACCCTCAACACCCCAAAGTGTTATCAACTTTTGAATCCCAGAACTAAAAAAATCAGGATTTTTAGGGGAAAAAATGAATTCAGAAAATGCATTTTTGACCGCAGTAACATAACCAGAACTTTTATCTCTAATGAAGTCAAAATTTCTAAACAGATACAAATCTGTTGGAGATAAGTATAATATAGGTAGGTGTAGGACTGCGTCAACAAAAAATAATGACTTTAATTATATTATTTCAAAATTTTTTGAGACAAGGTAATTATTTATTAAATAAATCAAAAATTAGTATCCAATTCTGTCTGAACACTTTATTTTTCACTAGTCCAACGTTTCGGCCATTCCAGCCATCTTCAATACAAAACTCCTCCTCACATTAATTTACAATTTCTATTGCAGGCTATTCTGCCCAGGTCATTTTCTTTATTCTAAGTTCAAAACCTATTTATTTAAAATTTAAAAACATTAACATTTATTTTTCTCTATAATATTATCAACAATATAAAATACACCACCATATAACACTATATGTTATAAATAAATGTTAATGTTTTTAAATTTTAAATAAATAGGTTTTGAACTTAGAATAAAGAAAATGACCTGGGCAGAATAGCCTGCAATAGAAATTGTAAATTAATGTGAGGAGGAGTTTTGTATTGAAGATGGCTGGAATGGCCGAAACGTTGGACTAGTGAAAAATAAAGTGTTCAGACAGAATTGGATACTAATTTTTGATTTATTTAATAAAAAATAATGACATTCGTAGACCTAACAAAACAAACAATTGCCCTCAAATGGTAAAAAAACAACAAGTTAATATGAAAAAAAAAAGACAAAGAAAGAAAAAATAATAAATAAAATAGAAGTATTGTAAATAATAAAGTTTATAACAGGATGGCCTGCAGCAGCCTGGGCTTCAGTATTCAGGTTGACGTTGGGTTTCCCAAGTTGTAGGGTCACTGCTCCTTTAACTGTCAGTAAATAGGAGTAGAACTTCATGAACAGTTTTTTTATGTAATACTCCATTTGTAATTCCCAATGCAACTGGCTATTACTTATGAACCAAAGAGTACCCACTGTAATTCTTAGGACTTAATTTTGAAACGATTGTAATATTTTCCTTTTCGAAAAGAATGCCGCTCCCCAGACTTCACAGCCGTGGCCCGAGAATTATTTTAAATATAAGAATAGCTGTTTCTGGTTTTAATTTGGATCTTCTATTTAGGATAGGATATAGCATTGCGTAGGATTGAGTTAGTTTAATGTTGATAAGGTTGGTTCCAGGTAAGGAGGCGATCAAGGTGAGGTCCAGGTATCTTACTGTTTCACTGGCAGGATTGCATTTCATTTTTTAACCTTTGAGTGTTAATGGTAAAAGCCTTATAAACAGGTAGTGACACTATTCAGACATCTCTTGCTTGGATGATAAAAGTAAACATTGAGTTTATGTTTACAGAAATGCAAGGAAATATGCCAAGAATGATAAATAAGGTTAATTGGGGGAAAATTAATACGATGTAAATTTTTTAATACTTTCCAAGACAATAAAAATTCGGGTTGTAATTTGTATGTACTTGTATATTTTGTTAGCATGATTTTTTTAAACACTTGATATCTTTTTTGATATTAAATATCATTATGAATTAGTATATTAAGGGCAATTTTCTAATTGCTAAAAAGTGAAAAAAAAGATTTAAAAAAAATGCAACATTAGAAATGAAATTCTCCATTACAGTCGTAGATTAATTTTCAATGAATAAAACGAAAAAAGATTAACGAAACGACGTTACTTTCTATAATTGAATTTTAGTCTAAGCTTTGAGATAGTGAATCGAAAGATCTCCATGGAGTGATATATATTTTTCTAAAAATTTATTTATAGGAAATTTACAACTCTATTTACATAAAAATACATCAATGTAATGTTAGACTACAATGGTATGATACAGACTACCCGTTGGTAGCACTCTAATAATATTTCTACATTAGAAGGTCTCGAAGCCATCTTATCTTCAGAACCCTTGGAGAATTGTTAGGAATGACCGAGGAAGCAAGGATAAAGGGTTTGGGTGGTTAAGGATCATCAAGGACTTTATGGATGATTTTATCTGTGACAAAGTAAGGATTACATGGGAGAGTGATTCGAATGTTTAGTGGGGACCCAAAGCTCAACTTTGTATGTTCAAAAAGGTCCCATTATAGTCGCGTAGATCAGTCTTTTGTCGTGAATTGGAAGTTTAGACCGTTTGTCTAGTAAGTACTGTAATAGTCGGAATCGAGTTTCCTGTCTTTTCAGTCTTGTGTGAGGATTCCAAGTTAGTAGATATCATTATAAGTTTGATGCAACAACAGGTTGAGGCGTCTGGAACTCCTCAACCAGCAGCCTCCAGAAGTTTCAGTCCTGCGCTGCTGCCATCCAGTTGTGGAATCCCAAACCCCTCGAATCTGCAGCCACACAGTCAATAAATCGAAGTCGAGGGCTACTCCGTTTGGGCTATTAACATACTAAACTGATTTTAGAGGTTTCGTAGTGGTTTGTTTTCGGATAGTAGGGCCACTAACCCAATCTAAGTATCCTGGGTATGCTGGTGGGGTTTCCTCCTTGGTGCCAGCTCACCTGCACTCCTTCCGGGCCGCAACGACATCCCTACGTATATAAGTAGATATGGTGAAATATTTAAAAAAAAACCGTGAATTGGTTTTGCAAAAAATCAGCGGACGGATGACTTTATTATTATAATTCTTTTTAGAATTTTTGTATCTACATATCTTAAAAACTTCAAAATTTGAGAGTTGGATTACTTTTTTTGGAGGGGGAAAGGGGATCGATTACAAACGTTTATAACTGAATATGCGAATCCAAAAATAAGCATCTAGGATCAATATATCATTAAATTTCAATTGTCATTATTATTTAAAATAATAATTTGATATTTAAAAAATTAAATGGCATATATCAAAACGATTCAGGATAGAACAGGAACCGGGAGCAGTTTACATATATAATAATAGCATAAGATAAGACAAAGCGAGCGGGAGTTGGGTTGGTACTAACTGCTACAATGGATGTAAGTGGGGCAGAATGGGCACTCGGCTGTGAGCTCCCATCTTATCAGTGGCCATTATGGTCACTATATAAATTGTCTTCATCTTTAATACGACTTAGTACGAGTTAAAATAACATATCAAACTTCTATAATGCCTGATATAAAATAAATATATAAACAAAATATAAAATAAAATGATGTAGTCCAATTATATGTCCCCCATTTATACAAATATTTACGTCACTGATGGGTTATGGAATCACAAATTATTATATAGGAAATAAATAGTAAGACTTAATAAGACCAAAATACAGCCAACGAAATACCGGTAAATGCAATAGTCGTATATATATAAAGATAAGAAAAAGGTAGATTATGGAGAATGGGAAAAGAATTATGTAAGATATATGAGAACGAGTGAAGATATCACGGTCGAGCGGAGAAGGTAAAACTGATTGATTTTTAGAAAGGTTTTAGCTTTAATTTGAGTGCTAATAGACATCTGTACGTCACATAGTTCCTGAGATATAGAATTCTCAAAATAATTTAACTAACTACTAATCACAGTAGATTTTTAAGAAATTTCGCTTTTTAAAAAGCTATATCTCGAGAACTATTAGATGTAAATAGCTCTTTTAGGGCTAATATTTCAGCAAATTTACTCTTCTTTAAATAATGTTCTCTTAGATTTTCTAGTGTTGTTCGTAGTTTTTAAGATATAGAGTCCGAATGAAAAAATTTTTTAGGTTTTGAAACGGCCGCCATTTTTTATTCCCCCTACCTGTACTTGTGCAGACTCATCAGTTCTGACTAGTAATTATACATAGTTTTCATTAAAGTAATCAAAAATTGGGTGAGATAACTGACTTTTTTTCTTCCCGGCTCTTGTATTAAAAGTAGTTCGAAACGTCGGAAGAAAGTAAATAGTTATTAATATTTCTTATTCTTATCCTCGATGGGGTAGTAGTTTCTATGATTTGCATATCAATATAAATTTGGCACATGAAAATGTGTTGGAACGACTATAAATCAATTTATTTTAGAAATTATCATGAAAACTACTACTCCTACGAAGATAAATTACATTATAGCCCATTAAACTTTTATTAAAATTTATTTACATTTAAATGACATAAATGTAATAATAAATTATGAGATAATAACCACATGAGAAGAGGAGGCACCGACTACGATAGGGCGGGGTAAGTTGGCTAACAGCCCCTTATCGGAGCGTTGATAAAAACCACAACCGCATCAATGCCAACAAACATGAATATTTTCTCACGAGTAGCTGCTTTTGACGTCATAGCGACTCAGATAGGAGCTGCTTCTTGACCGCGCTCAATGGAATCCCTTCAACATTCACAGCTATATAAATATTTTGGAGTAAACACCTGATTTCTGAAGCGAAAAACATAGTGCATTGAAACTTCTCTTAAAGGACACATACTGGGTTGTAAAATAAGTTCGTAGCGAATTTCAATATAATTCTCTCTATTAAAGCCACCTCAAATCGACTATGTCTTTTGGTTGGAAGGTTTTAAAATGAACAATAAAACAAACTGGCTCGGAATTAACATTTATTTGGTTCAATTTAAATATTTTAAAAACTAAAACTAAAATAAACAAAATAAGACTAATAATGAATACAAGTAAAAATAAAAGTGTTAGATAAATTATGAAAACGAAAAGAAACTAATTTACAAAAAACAAAACAAATAAATAAATAAAATAAATACTAGTCGACGTAGGGGTGCTCCACTCCGATTGGTCCGAGGAAGAGTGCTGCCGAGATGTTAGGTCGCAGCTCTTGTAACTAAATACACCGCTGTAATGGTCCAAAGTTGGTGTAGTGGCTCATTGATGGTCCAAATATCCAACAGTCGTATTAATTTATTAGGCGAGCCGACAAAATGAACGCAGACAGGGCTGGTTAC
This sequence comes from Halyomorpha halys, assembly GCF_000696795.3. Taxonomy (NCBI): domain Eukaryota; kingdom Metazoa; phylum Arthropoda; class Insecta; order Hemiptera; family Pentatomidae; genus Halyomorpha; species Halyomorpha halys. The sequence continues at coordinate 1,010,105 of NW_027104816.1, read as the reverse complement.
ACACGTTCCTGGCCACTAATTATCCGGAACTAATATTAAAAGCGAAACACAGAAAATGTTTTTCTGTCTGTTTTTTCAGTCTGGTTCCGAACTGTAATGACGACTAAATCATTCAAAAAATGTCCAATAAAATAACATTAACCAAACATAGACGCTAGGTGACGCCTTAGCAACCATTATCAGCCCCTAGCAACGGTCTCTATTTCTCATTTAACACACAAATATAATCACATTTTTTCTTTTCATATAAATAAATCCAATTAAATTAATATAAATAAAAATAAACGTTATTAAATTAAACACTAAGACTAACTAAATATTATTAACAAGGTAATTATATATTATGGCGTTAACAGTCTCTTTATAAAATCATGTTTACTTGGTCTATAATGTTTACATATACTAAAAAAGGATTAGTTAAGGTGCTTTTATGCATCAGTTTCAACCGAGATTCCTTGCCTTTATGTGGTATTTTGCTTACTCAAAATGGAAGAGAAAAAAATTCATTTTCTTCATTTAATGATTTTTTATTTTCGAAAAGGAAAATCCACTGCCTGACGGTTAGTAAAATTTGCAGTGTGTATGGCGATGATCCTTTAGGAGAAAGCACCTTCTGTAAGTGGTTTGCTCGGTACAGAACCGGATATTTTCACTTGGAAGACGCAAAGCGCTCTGTTAGTTTTATAGTTTCCTTGTCCCCACCAAATAATAACAATCTTCAGCGTATCCCAGAGTTTCAAGATAAGTATTAAATTAAATCAGAGCCGCTACAACCCATAAAGGGTCAGGGGTTCAGAACTTTGGAAGGAAGTAATGTTACTAGACCAACGGTTGTTCAAGGAGGTGATTTGGTCAGAATCACGCTCAACCGCCAGATTTTTACCCAATTTAAGAGGCTGGGTGGAGCACAGGAGGGCTCCAAGAACCCAGAAGAGTTGACTCTACATTGTGACAGAAATCAATTTTCTGCCCAGCCTTATTCGAACTCGGGTCCTTTGAGTTAATAGCCACGGGCCTTACCCCGCGGCTACCCGCGCACCCCAAGTTAAGTATAACTAATTAAAAAAATGAATAAAAATAAAGGAGTACATAGTAAGGTAGAGTATTGCGAGCATGTAAAATTTCGAATTGTAGTTTTCGATAAAAATGCACGTATTTAAATCTTTGAAATCATAAACGAAAAGCAAAGAAAACACTTCAAATAGTGTTTTCAGTGAGATAATACAATTTTTGAAAGTAATAGTAATATATATAAATGTCTATATAATTTCAAATAATGAATAGAGAAGATGGTCAGTGTAGTGGTAAAAAAAAGAACAAAAATATATTTATATTCCGACGTTTCACCCTATTTTGTAGAGCTTAACTAGGGTTAAAAAGATTAAAAAAACAATATGTCAAAAACATTTTGACAAAGTGGGATAATAAGATACAGGGGTAAATCAAGGTAGGGTTTGGCACCTGGTTACCTTACTAGGTCAAAATGGTTTTAGTTGTTTTTGTATCTTTTTAGCCCTGATTAAGCTCTACAAAGTAGGGCGAAATGTCGAAAAATAAATACTTGTTAACTATTTCCGTTTTTTTTTTTTTTTTTACCACTACACTGACCATTTTCACCATTATTTAAAAATATAATAATAATAAAAAATACTTTTTATTTATTGATAGATATTATACTCGGCCATACAGTTGGGGGCAATAGGTAATAGTGATGAATAACCAAATTCATACTAAAATAAAATAAAATAAATAAATTAATGAAATAAATCTCATTTAAAATATATACAAACAGAAGAATAAACAAAATGAACATAATCAAACTATGAATAATAATAAGTAAATAAATAAAATTTCAATTTTGATTTTCTTTCAATCTAAAAATCCAAGTTATTATGCAAGTCTTAAAATTATGCAACTCCTACAAAGGTCATACTCCTGGAAGGAACTGAATCCTTCCTGGCGCTCTTCCAGACAGCTCTCACGCCGACAAAGGATTCCGTATTTACTTTCCAGGGGGGAATGTAAATAGTTCGCGAAAGAAAAACCGCAGCCCCAGTCGTCTCGCTTTCAGCATTCCCGGGATAGGGTCGAGAAGGTGAGAACAGACTATTTTAAGATATTTACTAAAGAGGCCAGACCCCGAATAGTATTTGACCTTCAATCTCTGGAAGGGGAAAGAAAAAAAAACAACTATTTAATTACAAAGTAAACTACTTATCACTTTTTGGCACGGGTCCACCCTTTTAACTCCTCTCAAAGATGGCTTTATAATCCTAGAAAAGCTAACATTATTTAACAAACCACAGATAAATCTTAAAATACGTTGTAGATCCTAATCGAGGCCAGAGATCGATTTAAATTTCAAGGAAAAGGTTTATTAAAAAAATTAAAAATTCTATTCAAACGATAAAATAAAAATATTTTCACTTCTATAGTTCTGATTGTAATCAGTTGCCGTTGTGGCCGCTTAAATAAAGGCGCCACCTTAGCAACCAATCTGTAATTGCTGCGGTTCGACTCCATTACACTTTTTTCTCTCTCAATATGTTGTCCTCAGTGCAGCCCGGCGGTTCTTTTTTGGGCTGAAAAAATTTAAAGGCACACTTGTTGAGCTATAATAAATATATATATAGGCACCACAATTGATAATTATTTACTTTCTCTCCACCCAAAAAAGGCAGAAACAATTACTACTTGAACACAAACCTTTAAAAATGAATTACCCGCCCACTCAATAGGGATTCTTTTCCTCTAGGGGAAAATTCAGGAGGGGAATGAACGTACGAACGAATTACTTAAGGAGCAAGAAAAGTTCCTATTGGTAAACAATTTAAATAAAACCAGAGTGAACAGTCTAATTCAGTTGACCCAATTTATATTATATTGGATTTATTTCCAAAGAGCAGATTAGGAGTTAAATGTCAAACCTCAGAATAATACCAATAGGAAAATTAGGACATAAAAGACATAGAAATATGGAATCATTAGATGTAAATAGTCAATTAATAATTTTATATCCCCCGCCCCCTCAGCACATTAATGGAAATAGAAATATGGGATCGTTAGATGTAGTTTGTCAATTAAGAACTTAAACCCCTCCCCCCTCAAACAATTATAGCGACGTCCTATATTTGTATACACAATATATGTTAATGTCTATATAAATTATTTTTGAAAAATGAATTTAAAAAATAAAACATTAAAATGTATATTATCTGTTAAGTAAATATAAAAAAAAATGTTTCATTTATAGTTTCTGGTTAAAGATTCCAATGATTGCTATAAATATATAATATCTGTCAGGGTTGTCTAGATTAGGCGGCTCTCCAGCCTGATAACCACTTTACAGAAGGCCCTCGACAAGGCGTGTTCAGAATAAGTTAGGGAGAAAGGAACGGCCGTGCCAGAGGATGAGCCCTGAACACTGACGCAGGTAGAGGAGGTCTAGGTAAGAGAGAGTCTGAGGTAGAGAAACAGTTCAAGCTGCCGAGATGAAGCGGACGGACTAGTAAGCTGATAAGGATAGGTAGTAGCTCTAGTTGCCGAGATGAAGCGGACGAACTAGAGCTGTGGAGAGACGGGATCAAATACATTGGTTGCCGAGATGAAGCGGACGAACTAGAGCTGTGGAGA
>NW_027104816.1:1004781-1006422 GCF_000696795.3 Halyomorpha halys | reverse complement strand
GGGATCAAATACATTGGTTGCCGAGATGAAGCGGACGAACTAGAGCTGTGGAGATATGGGATCAAATACAATGGTTGCCGAGATGAAGCGGACGGACCAGTGTAAACGTTAAGGAAAGGTACCAGTTCTAGTAGCCGAGATGAAGCAGACGGACTAGAACTCGGGAGAGACAGAATCAGCTATACTGATTGCAGAGATGAAGCGGACGTACTAGTATAGCCGTATATATAAAAATAACAAAACTAATTTTATAAATAATATATAAAAATAACAATATGTTTTTATAAAATGAATAATTTGTAAATTTGAGAGCTTCGGTGTGGCTCGAGGTGCTGTGCTCTGGTGGGTTGTGGTTGAACCGCATGGTCCCTCTCGCCACATATCTAATATTTTTATTTTGTAATATCTGTAATATTTTTATTTTTTAAAATGTATTATAATATTAAATATCCAACACTGAAGATTGCCAGACATAGAGTTTCATATCGGAAAAAGTAAGGATCCGAGATTAATATCAGTCGTAAACATCTGAAGTGTTATATGTCGATATAAGTAACTTATACTTTAAAGTGAGAAAGAAATAATCGTAGAGGGAAAAAAATTTTCCCGGACGCATTTTGGCCACCGTGCCATTGTTTAAATAGAAAAGTATTGTACATTATAGTGTTCCTTGTGGTATTCTACACGTGAGATTATTACGACCTGCTAAGAAACGAGTTGCATTCGATGTAGGTATACAGAAACGAAGAATAATGACTTGGAAAAAATATTTTTAATAGGATACAATAAAAGTATCTAATATATCGATATTTATATTATGAATCAAAACGAGTTCAAGCTCCAAAACTCAACTTGTACATTTGAATATAAACAAATATTTCAATTAAGGGCAATACTACTCGTACTATAATTTTGATATGGATATATAAATACAAATATAATGGCTACGTATATAATATATTCTGTTGGCGAGGCGAGGTGCAAAGCGAAAGCAACAACTGGGACACGGAGGACCCCGCACTGGAAGGGAAATCGATTCACCCAACAGCTGATGCAAGACAAATGTGCGCCCTACGCCTCCGGCCTACCGCATCTCTCTCATCTCTCGAGTCGTCATAACAATACAAATCAAATATACGTATATATATATAAGCACATGATGGCTTAAAATGTGTAGATTAAATGTATTAACTAAATTAAAAGAAAATATAGTGTTATCTTGGGACAAAAGATAGAGAAACTATAGAACTAAATACAACCACGTTAATAAACTCCTGTAAGGAACTAGGTATTGTAATAAATACGGATAAAACAAAATACAAAATGGTTGACAGTAGGAACGCGAGATAATAGGGTGATATAGATATAGGAGGGAATGCGTTAGAACAGGATGATAGGTTTAAGTATTTAGGTTCTACGGTACCTAGAAAAAACGAAATTGATGAGGAAATAAAAGCTAGGTGGGAAATGCCTTTTACTTTTCAATTTCGGAATTGCTTATCTCACGGGGAGAGGGAGAGGGAGGGAGGAAGAGAGAGGGAGAGACAGAGAGAGAGAGAGAGAGAGAGAGAGAGAGAGAGAGAGAGCTCGATGATCAAGACTGGAGTGAGGGGAATAATTTTAAACGAAATTTAAAATGAA
>NW_027104816.1:995730-1004390 GCF_000696795.3 Halyomorpha halys | reverse complement strand
TATATACAATATTTACAGAATCGACCTGAGGATCCCTGAGCCCACTCTATCCCCCACGTGTGAGGGGTAGAGCAGAGCTCAAGAGATCCCAGCGCATCCCTCTCGCCGCATCACTAATATACTATTAACAATACTAATAATGAATATATAAATAACAAAACGAATCCAGCTGGAAAGAACAATCAGTCTGGAAAAACCAAATAACCGTTCTCCATTTCACTCTTACAATAAGTATTATGGCAAAACTTATGCGAGTTAGTTATAGTAGTTATTGTATCTATTTATTGATCTCAATAAACTCTATTCTATTCTGTACATTTTAGTGGTGAATAATTATTACAAAAAATTATTTTTTTTTTAAAAAGACTATCCTGTTTTTATACTGTGGGGTATGACTATGAGAACAACAAACCCGAAACGTCACCATAATAAAGTTATTTTTATTACCGACTAAGACTCAAGATTCTGGTATTTATTTTTTGAGAATGTAATATTCATATACATACAGTAAAATTTCTTAATAAAGTCTCCTGACCAGAGGCTATTAAAAAAAAACTACGGTGAAAATTTTAAAAAATACTGATTTGGAATTTTAGAATATGTTTAATATAAAAATATAAACACGTTATAAATCTAGATTGTTTGTGGTCCTGGTTTTAAGCACACGTATTATTTTTTATTTTTCCTTAAGCCAACATGAAGTATTTTAACGATGTCGATCTGTTGGATCGATTATAAATGAAATTATCGAGGAATTAAAATAGATTTTTTTGGACAGTATGTAAAAAAAAAAAAATTACTCTAGGTTAGTTACAGTGTTGTAAATTTTATATAAGAAGATGATCAGGGTTGCGGTCAAAAGAGAAATAAAAATAGTTTACAACTATTTATTTTTCGACGTTTCGCCCCACTTTGCAAGGCTTCATCAGGGCTGTTCAACGGAATCGGTTGAACAGAAAGACAACTTCCAACAACTAAGATAACTCTTTCTGTTCAACCGATTCCTTTGAACAGCTCTGATGAAGCCCTACAAAGTGGGGCGCAACGTCGGAAAATAAATAGTTGTAAACTATTTTTATTTCTCTTTTGACCGCAACCCTGACCATCTTCTTATATATCATTTTTTACGGTCAACTATATATACATATATGTTGTAAATTTTGTTCCTTTGCAATAAATAAATTGTTTTTGTGTCTGTTCTTTGTGGTTTGTTTCTTGGCCCGGGTAACACGCGACAGTATCTATGTGTTTCGCACTTTGCATTTCAGAAAGACATAAAGAAAGCGTGTGAATCGTATGTAACAGAATAAAAACATATGCAGTCTAGAGCGGTTCAAATTCGTAATATTCAAGATCTGTATTATTTTTATTTTAATAAAAAATATGTAGCACTTGTTTTTTTTATAAGTGGCAAAGTATTTTTCATTTAAACTGGATCTATCGAATTCTGTAATTAAACAGTTTTCCCTTATAGAAAAATGTTTTCGGTACATAGTTACTTAAACATAAAAGCAATATGATCTAGTTCCGAAAAACAAACAAGCTTTTATGGTAGAGTGATATCTCATTTAAAAAAAAAAACTATTGATTATTAGGAAATTCGATAACGGAATCAATTACACAGTTTTGTTTAGGTGTCGTATTATTTTAATATTCATAACTTGTCTCATATTCAGAAAACAGAAAATAATAAACAAAAAAATATTAAAGACAAAATTTCATCAATAGCGTTACAATCGGGAAACCAAAAAGTTAAAGCCACGGATGGGATTCTTATCTTTTAAAATACTTCTTCTAAACATTACTATATCTTAGAACCCCTCAAAAAACATTAATCAATCTACAGAACATAATTTTTTTAGTTGTAACGGACTGCAGAAATGAATTTTTATCACAAAATAATAATAAAAACAAAAATATTACTATAGCCGATATGGTAATAATAAAAAATAATTATCCCAGATAACGAGGACGTTGATAATATGGCTAAATTAGTCATTACAACAGTTCAGCCGGATGGCACTAAGTCGAAAACCGTGGTTCTCACAATTAAACATGGGTAACGGCATCATAAAAACTGATATTAGACTTAAAATGAATCATGGAATTTGCAATAACTACCAGCACAAAATAGACTTAACTGAAACTTTCCAATCCGAATATCGTAGCAGTAACGGAGACCCTTAAAAATATTATACTTTAAAGTCCGGAGAACAAAAACTAACAAAAAATATTGTCCGAAGATCTAAATATAAATCAAAATATTATTTATGATACTATATTAACAGTAACAGATTATACAAAAATATGTTACAACCATAAATATTTAAAATCTATAATTTTTTTTTTAATTATTTATTTAATGTAATTTACAACTGTACAAAATAATACAGTAGGTAAATACATATTTACCTATTATAGGTAAAAACATACTACATAGTATGTTTCATATACACTTGAAAATCTTGGGAAGGAACCACCCATTGGTGGTACTTCAAACATTAATTTAAATCAGAAGGTCCCGTTGCCATCTTCTTTTCAGACCCCTCGGATGATTATCAGGGATTGTTAAGGATGAAAGATTAAGAATTAATGGGTTAGGATGGTTAAGGAGTTTGGAATAAAAAGACGCATATCTCTTTTGGGTCAAATCTGCAACGAATGGGATGTTAAGGTCTTTATGAATGAGTTTATTTATGACGTAATAAGGAGCATCAACGATTTTACGTAGGATTTTGGATTGTAAGGATTGGATGCGGGAAGAATTTGATGGTTTGCGCCCCAGAGCTCAATTCCATATGTCCAAATTGGTCTGATTATTATGATAATCACACTACGGAGTATACTAATTTTTTGTAGTGAATGGGAAGTTTAGAGCGTTTGTCAAGTAAGTGTTGTAGCAATCGGAATCTACGAGCAGTTTCTTGTCGTTTCAGTCTTGTGTGTGGATTCCAAGTAAGTGAAATCTATAATGCATATAAAAATGTATAACACATATAGTTCTAGTATAATATATTAGTAAATCACATGTATTTAACTTAATAAGTAATGGCAGTAACAAAGGAATTGGGCAAACTGTCCTACAGAAATATTAATATAGAATATAGTTCATTAATATTTGGCTGTATGGAATAAATCAAATCCAACCACGGGGAAAAAAACATCAATATGGATGTTTTAGTTTTCAAAAATCGTTAACTACTTTTATCTTACATAGGGGAGCTGAGTAGCTCAGTGGGTACTGTCCTCCTAAGTCTAAGGATTCGGATTCTTTTTCGGAATAATAAAATAACTGCTATAAAGTTTTTAAAAGTAATTAGTTTTTAAATTTCTTCCCCCACAGAGAGATGACTATAAAAGCCACACGCTGTAATCTCTGTGACCACTAAGGAGCAACCTGTAGCTGGTCCCCAGGCACTTAGTGGATGTAAAAAGGAAATTTCTAAAAAACTTATAATAAAGGATGAATAAGTAGTTTAAAAAATAATAAATCTTCAAAACAAATATAAGTATGTTTTATATATATATATATATATGCTACCGGAGGAGTGGTTAAACACCGAACAACAAAATATTTAACAATTATTTATTTGCCGACAATTCCTCCCAGTTCATCAGGGCTAACAAAAAAATATTTCGACAATGTAAGATACCAGTACCAGTAAGAGTTCACTTTAAATGTGTGAAAGACCCAGGAATATACGATTACCAGTGTCATCAAATGTAAAAGACAGGGAAACTGCCACATTATAGAGCTAATCCCCGACTTGAAATCTCCAAGATGCTCTGGCCTGGGCCCCACTCAGTTACCAGCCACAATGAAAGAAACAGGATGTACAGCTAATAATACAAGTGCCGGGAAGAAAAAAAGGCAGTTATCTCACCCCAATTTTTTATTACATTAATGAAAACTATGTATAATTACTAGTCAAAATTGATGAGTCTGCCAAGTATAGGTAGGGGGAATAAAAGATGGTAGCTGTTTAAAAACCTTAAAAAACATTAATTTTTATTCGGAGCTCTATATTTTAAAAACTAACAACACTAGACAATCTAAGAGAACGTCATTTAAAGAAGAGTAAATTTGCTGAAATATTAGCTGTGAAAGAGCTACTTACGTCCAATAATTCTCGAGATATAGCTTTTTAAAAAGCAAAATTTCTTAAAAATCTACTGAAAGTAGATAGTTAATTTATTTTGAGAAAGCTATATCTCAGGAACTATGTGACGTAAAGATGTCTACTAGCACTCAAATTAAAGCTAGTTTAATGGACTATAAAGAAGTTTATAACCTTTACCTTCGTAGGAATAGTAGTTTTCATGATATTTGCTAAAATAAATTGATATCTAATTGTTCAGACAATAAGTTTGATTTATGAAAAACTTCATTTCATAACTATTAGACGTACAGATGTCTGCCAGAGCTCAAATTAAAGCTAGTTAAATTTAATACAAAATATTAATTTCTAGTTGTTCGTATAAAATGTTGGATTTTTGAAAAAATATATCTCTAGATCTATAAGACGCACATATGTCTGCCAATACTCAAAATAAAGGAAATTAAATTTTGTATAAAGTAGTTTATGACACTTATCTTCGTAGGGGTAGTAGTTTTCATGATATTCACATATAAATATAAATTTGGCAAATCAAAATTTGTCCGAACAACTATAAATCAATTTATTTTAGCAAATTGGATTTAAACTATTACTCTTACGTAGATAAACACCATAAGCTACTTTATATCTCATTAAACTAGCTTTAATTTGAGTGCTAATAGACATCTGTACGTCAAATGGTTTTTGAGATATAAATTTTACAAAATAAATTCACTAACTACTGATCCTTCAGTACGTCCCATACAACATTTTTCTGAAACGTTGCTTTTTAAAAAGCTATTTCTCGATAACTGTTCAACGTAAATAACTCTTTTAGGGATCATACTTTAGCATATTTACTCTTCTATGAATGACGTTCTCTTAGGTTTTCTTGTGTTGTTCCTACTTTTTAAGATATCGAGCTCCGAATGAAACTTTTTTTTTTTATCGCTTTGAAACAGCCGCCATTTTTTATTCCCCCTACTTATACCGGGCAGACTCATCAATTTTGACTAGTAATTATACATAGTTTACATTAGAGTAATCAAAAATTGGGGTGAGCTAACTGCCTTTTTGTCTCCTCTTGGGCTCTTGTACTATAAGAAGAACAGAGCGCTTAGGGGAAGAGCCTTCCAACACCAGGTGATCCATCCCATATGGGGCTCACAGGTGAACACAAAATGTGACCCTCTTTCAACAACCCATCTCACCGCAGGAATATGATCTCCCAAAATTCATTCTAACAAACTAACTACATTACATTACTTTTGGCTAACTCCACACTCCACGAGTTATTTTACTTTTCTTTAATATATATTATTTTATTTTGTTTTTATAACTAAATCTCAATTAAATTTATTTTCTGTTGTCCAATACATTATTATTTTAAGGCAATGCCCTGGGAGCATTTCCTCATCAGGCATTGTCCGGAACAAAGTCCCCTGAGTAATAGTCTCAGTTAAGTCTATGTCGGGATCAAGTCCTCATTGGCATTGTCAAGGAGCAAGTCCCCTGAGACAGTATATCATTTTATTTGTATGTAAATGTTAAGCTCTGAAAATTTTATGATCAAGCCGAACCTGATTTTTCTATTTGATACTGGGTGGCAGTTTCGGTAAGTTCAATTTTTAACCCCCACTGTTGCCACAGTAAAAGATACTACTTTGAGCTTGATATGTTAGAAAAATATCGCAATTTTTGTCCAATATTATTTTATCTTGATATTAAAATTTGAACTTAAAAAAAAAACAAACAGAAATTTAATAATAAAAAAAAATACATGATCTTGACATCAATCTGATTATTCCAACTGATTTCTGGACTAGTCCTAACTCATAATTTTTTTTTCAATTCACTTACCAATATATGAAATATATAGTAAGGAGAAGTACTGCAACCATAGAAAATTTCCAATTTCAGTTTTGATCTAGTCTGAGCCGAAATAACCAACTTTCGCAAAACAGTGTTTGTCTTTAAGTCAGCCTAGTTAAAAATTGAAAAATTGTGCGAAACAGAACTAAAATATTCAACGTGGGTATATGACTAGAATATAACAGTATTTTTTGCAATGAAATCGGCTGACCGCAAGTATCACTTTATATATTAGATTTTAACTTCTACTTACCTATATATGGAAAATATTGGGATCACTGGAAGGATTTATGCAGAGAGCGTTTGGTAGTATAATGTTTTTGATTAAACTTGGCATATCAATAAACAATTAAATGATATTTAATACGAGCTAGATCTTATCTTCCATTGCTGTGTCGAAAAATATAACATTGTACGAACGAACAAAAATAAAAGGATAAATATGGCTTTAGACCAAACAAAGACTAGAACTGGAATATTTCCAAACAAAAGCAGTTTTATTCTATATTTAAAATCTGTAAAAGAGGTTTTACTGCATATAAAGCTGTAAACAGTGGCAATAACTCAGACAGAGAACAGTATCGAAAGCCTTGTTAACACAACACTGAAGGACCAACTCCTGATGTACGACTCCACGTCCAATTTCCATACCCTTGTTTACAGTTTATACTCGTAGATTGGAGCGTTGCCTGTTTGTCTTGTAGGGAACGGCATCAAAGGACAATACTCTCTCACAGTTAAAAGATTTATTTTAGAACATATTTTTGCTTGTTGTCCAAGTAACCTATTAAAAGTCGTTTCATAAACATTATTTATTTACATAAACGGAATAACAGCAAATTTTGATCCATCCTTAGTTATATATATATATATCGTTTCATAAACATTATTTATTTACATAAATGGTATAACAGCAAATTTTGATCCATCCTTAGTTGTATATATATCGTTTATACTTGCCCACGCTCAGCGGAGAAGGGGTGAGTTAAAATTAAAAAAAATAAATAAAATAAGTATAATCGCCATAAGGCAAAAAAAAGAAAAAACAATAAAGAATAAATTGATTCTTAGGCGCCACGTTATTTTTCCCAAGGAAATAACGAAAACCGCGATACAATATGCCCACAATATACCCTTATATAAATAATAATCGAACTATAACCACTGGCGAATACCTTTACATGTAGATAACAGAAAATATCTAGGGGTATTACCTTCCACCTGTAGAATTATCGAAATATTAAGTAAACGTAGGTAAAATTAACAAGTTGAAAGCAGTGTACATGCATAAGAATGAACAGAAGAACTATATGTACAAAAGATTAATGATAAGAAGAAATATATGTACACAGAATGAAAAGAATTCATATCAATTAATAAAACAATGAGAACTTATAGGTTGACTTAACTTTAAATTCCCCTACACAAAACCAAACCCCACTCGTCTAAACATATCGCTGGAGTTTTTGTTTTTCCCCATAATCACTTTTGTCTACGCAGATATCGCCAGTGTTTTTATCTTACCATGACAATGGTTTATAAAACAAATCAATTATTTAGAACAAAAATCATAAAATTTATTTAATAATTAATAGTAAATATAATAAATTCATATGAAACCTCTCGACCAAATGACTCAATTATGGAGTTGCTTTTTGGAATGTTAAAAACCCATTTGATATACAACAATTTGATGTTAGTAATGCAAAGACACAATTCACTTATTGATAGAACTCCAATAACATTTCTAGAGGAAGATATCTCGAGGCCATCTTCTTTTCAGACGCCTAGGAGGATTATCAGGAACTAAAGGAGAACCCAGGTTAGAAACAAGTCGCTTTGGGCGGTAAGGAAGTTTATTGTGGAAGGATTGGTATCCGGTTCTGTCCAAAGCGGCAACATATTAATTGCGCGATACGATTTATTTTCGGGATCACTAGAGACTCGTACATAACCCAGTATTACGCCGAGCTGAAGTGGCTCTATCCATTCTCCGATGCCAGTATTTCCTAGCTTCCTTTCTGTTACAAGTAATTAGTACTAAACGCTCCTCCTATATCCTAGAAAACCTGCAATTCAAATTCTCAGTCCAATCCCGTACTACCAGGTTTATCTGACATCTACTGAGGAGCAGACCTCACCGAACTGCTGCGTTTGACAAATCATTTTTATCCGACCTCTGTATATCACTGGAACTCCATTCCCTCTAACGTACGTCATGTACCAACCCATCCCTCGTTTAAATCCAATCCCTCCTATTTAATTACCCTTTACTTCAGCAGTCTAATCCAATATTATAATAGTACAGATATTTTCTAACTACCTTTTTATTTTGTTTTTTATGTAAATAGTCAGTTAGTTTTCTTAATTTATTTAATTTTTTCATATCTGTATTTAAAATTATTTATATACAATTTTAATATAAGTTATAATTAAGTGTGGCCTCACTGTTTTTTAGCCAATATATGTTATTGTAAAATCAAAATACCCTTGTAAATGAGAAGATGGTTGGGGGTGCGGTCAATGAAACACAAATAAGTATGATTAACTTATTTTAATGTGCCGACGTTTCGGCTAGAGTTTTTTTTTTTTAGTTCTAAGTTTGACCACTTTTGCGCTGCCACCATTAGGCGCTCTACCTTTCAGCGAACAGGTTGGTGTTCATTCTTCTTTTTTGTTTTCTTTCCCCTT
>NW_027104816.1:994665-994980 GCF_000696795.3 Halyomorpha halys | reverse complement strand
TAGCGGTGCCGGTTCGAATCCGGCCTGGGACGTTGACTTTTTCCATTGCGTGGCGGTCCCACAAAATGAAGAACTTTGACCCCCAACCATGGGTAGGCAGTATAGAACTCCAATGGGAGTCTTGGACAAAAAAAAAAAAGATGGTCAGGGTTGAGATCAAAAAAGAACAAATAGTTTATAACTATTTATTGTCCGACGTTTCGCCCCACTTTGCAGGCCTTCATCAGGGCTGTTCAAAGCGAACGGTTGAAAAGGTAAAAAACTAAGAAAAGTACTATTTGTTCTGTTTTGACCTCAACCCTGACCATCTTATAT
>NW_027104816.1:988599-994550 GCF_000696795.3 Halyomorpha halys | reverse complement strand
TTCTATTTTAATTTTTATATGGATGTTTTTCTATATTAATATATTGTAAATTGGGACGTCCGTATTGGGTATTATATATATTTATATATTTCATTTAATATGGAAGATGAGGTTCTGACGGACGACTTGATTTATTACAAAGTAAGGAGCATTAAAGATTTTGGATTTTAAAAATTGAATAGGAGAGGTATCAAGTACTCCGTAAGTCCTGATAGATTTTTTACAGTCACATACAACAGTCTTTTGTAAAAAGTTGCAAGTTTAGACCGTTTCTCTTTAAGCGTTGTAAAAGTCGGAATCAACGAGCAGTTACTATTCACTTGAAATACATCATTATTTTTTAAGACTTATTTTTAGTAGCGAACGTTCAATGATATTTAAAATAAAACAACAATGAAGCTCATATGTATACATATATTGATTGTTCCAGAATTCAAGTTCACCTCTAACATTTAAGGCTATTGGTGATTTGTAACCTCTAGTTCTTCTCCAGCAGACCTAATTATGGAATTTCCTGTGGAATTTTTTTTTTTATTTTTTTTTTATTTACGGTTTCTAACAGTATATCATAATTTAAAACGAACCCTTATCGGGTAAACTTTTTTTAATCTGACGAGTCCCAAAAGCGAAAATAACAAAAAACTATTAACAATTTTGTACTGGTTTTGACGATTTACGCACAACTAGGGCGGAAAATCAAACTTAATATAATTAATAAGCGAGGTGTAAATAGTTGACCGTAGATTAATGGTTGGAGACGTTTGTCGGGGGGTGCGGTCAGCAAAAAACAACATAAATAAACAAAACCATACTTATTTATTTTATAATTATAACCTTCTACGCCACAACCCCTGATGAAGACCTGAAACTCAGGTCGAAACGTCGGCATAAAATAAATAAATATGGTTTTGTTTATTTATGTTGTTCTTTACTGACCGCACCCCCCGACAAACTTCTCCAACCATTAATATAATTAGATTGTAGGAAAATAGAAAATATATGGCGGTCAATAGAGGTAAAGAAATCAAAATAGTAAACGAAAACTATTTATTGTTAACCAACGTTTCAATTTATTGAAAAACCTTTTTAATAATTTTTAGTTTACTTCTTGGGCTTTCGTTCAACAAAGATTACCATCTATCTTTGTTTTCTTTTTCGAAGGGTCTTTTCAGTTCGATCAGCCAGTTCAATTCCGGCAATACGTACGTGACTTTGAACCCACATAATTGTAACTGACATATCCAGGTTTCGTACAGAGTTTAACTTGAAATGGTCTAAACATTTTAACGTATTGTAATGTTTTACCATTATTGAAGTGGATCAAATACAAATAGAAGTGAAATGCTGCTGATTGCATTGGGTTCAATATTGAATATCTTGCATAGTTTTGTGGAGTTTAATTTTGTACGTCGAGTCATTGGTTAGGAAGGAAGATGCTGAAGATTGGTCAGATTTAGATCCGTGTGTTTAAATTATAAAGAATTCCGGCATGTTTTAAAGAAGAAGAGAAAAGTGGGTTTATATTCAGTTGGTTTAGTATAATTTTTATAGTATTTTGAGAGGTCTAGAATTTTTTTAGTATTTATCGAACTCGAATTTGTCAATTGTTATCGTTTTAAGAAAAAAGATAGGCGAGGAGATTCTTTCTGATAAAGGAAGTTTAGAATTTCGTTTTTTCGAGAAGAAATGAGTAACTCAGCTCTGTTTTATAGAAATTAAAGATTTGTCATGCTTACTATAAAATTGTTGAAGTGGAGAATGTGTATTTTTTAGTAAGGACTTTCAAATTTCATTGGTTTTTACCTACTTTGCCTTCTAATTTATAACAGAAATTTGTAAAAAAATAAGAAACTGAAATCATTTCACTGCAGCATGCAAAAGTTATTTGCATCCAAACATGTCTCACGTATCTATTATGCTATTGTGGATTTTTATTTTTTTCCTATCTTTATTGAAATTCACAACTGTACATTTATATACATACATCCGGTAAATTGCATTTTAGTTTATAATGGAGTGATATTGGCGTTTAGAGAAACTACCCATTCCAAGACTAATGACGTTTTTACATAAGCAGGTCTCGTGGTCATCTTCTTTTCAGGCACCTCTGATGATGTTCAGGGATGGAAGAGAACACAAGATTAGAAACTAATGGGTTTAGGTGGTTAGGAGTTTATAATGGAAGGAATGATATCTGGTTCGGGCTAGGACGGTTATATATTGAACATTAAAGTCTTTAAGGGTGATTTCATTTGTGACAAAGTAAGGCGCATTGAGAATTCTAAGAAGGATTTTGGATTGTAAGGATTGGATATGAGAGGAATTCGAAGCTCCAAAGTTCAGCACCGTATGTCCAGATAGGCCTTATTACAGTCATGTAGATCAGTCTTTTGTAATGAATTGGAAATTTAGACCGTTTGTCTAGTAAATGTTGTAATAGTCGGAATCGACGTCCAGTTTTCTGTCTTTTCAGTTTTGAGTGAGGATTCCAAGTTAGTCGTTTGTCTAGTTGCAGCCCAAAGTAGCGGATCTGCTCGAAAGGTGTAAGAGCAACATTATTAAAGGATACTGTATATATGAAATGCGGAACAAAAAATTCATCTAACCCTTGCATGTTAGATGATGTAATGTATTTTATAAAAAAAAATAAATAAAAAGATGTATTTATTTATTTTTATTACATTTGTAGAAGTTAACACCATTAGGGACACAAAGGGGTTTTTAAATTAATATGGACTTTACTTTTTCATCAATCATCAATGAAATATAGAAATTGATTAAATAAATGAAACCGAACTTACGTTGAATTAGACAATCTCCGCTATGCGAGAACATTAATCATACGTCGGTCCGAAGAGATTGGGCAAACTTCCAGCATATTTTAACATTTCTGAAAAAGGTTTCCGTGACACGACAAAAATATATAGGGGACAAATATATCAGGATATGCGGATTTATTAAAAGTTGCAGATCTAATCTATGGCGACTTTGGCAAAGCTCTCTTCTAAAATAACATTGGGAGTGTCGGATTGCGTCTAAGAGCACCAATAGAGATAAAAATAAAAATAAGGAGCAATAAAGATAAAAATAAACATGAGATATTGGCAGAAGCATTCTTCAATAGTGAGGAGATTATGTTTCAAGGGGTACTTTCGACAGTCCATACTATAAGAGTACAAGAGCCTGCTGGGAAAAAATTCAGTTATTCCAACCCAATTTTTGATCATTTTAACGAAAACTTCGTATAACTACTCGTCAAAATTGATGACTACTGAATAAAGTTAGGGAAAAATACAAAATGAAGGCTGTTTAAAACAATAATTTTTTTTTTTCATTTGGAGCACTAAATCTTAAAAACACCACAATACCTAGGACATCTTTTAAAGTAGAGAAAATTTGCTAAAATTCAATAGATCCCAAGATACAACTTCTTAATTTAATACATTTCATAAAAAATGAATAGATGGTGGATTTATTTTGGGAAATCTATATCTCAGCAACTATGTACTTTAGGTCTGAGTTTCAGATATCTCATCCCTACCAGCTAACTTCCATGTATCTTCGTTACAGATACAGGACCGATTTAGGTGATTATTTCTTATTATTTTAGTAATCTGATTATCTATGATATTGTCATGTATATACTAACTAAAATTTAAATAGTTTTTAAATAACAACCCTCACTGTACCTTTAAAATGGTCATAATATTCAAACGATTCATTCATACTGACCTACCAAAGTGTGGCAAAAGATTTTTAAGTCAAGCTGAAAAATTCCCTATTTTTAATTTTCTTTTTTTTCTTTTCTTTTTTTTTTTTTTTTTTAATATAGTAAGGATCTACCCCGAACCAGATATTACTCCTTCCATTATAAACTCCCTAACCAATCAAACCCCCTAGTTTCTAACCTTGCATCCTCTTCCATTCCTGACGATCCTCCGAGGCCCCTGAAAAGAAGATGGCCACGAGAACACTTAATGTAAAATGTCATTAGAGTGCTACCAATGAGTAGTTTCTCCACACGCCTGTAACACTCAAATTTAACTTAGATCAGATTTACTAAATGTATTATAATGTACAGTTGTAAACAGCAATAAATAAATATTAAAAAAAGAAATATAAATATAGTAAGTGTAGTAATATAGTACAAATCTATATCTCAGGAACTATGAGACGTACAAATAATAATAAATCAAATTAAAGTTAGTTAAATTTACTATTAAGTAGTTAATAAAGTTTATCTTCGTAGTGGTAATTTTTATGATATTCGATAAAATAAATTCACAAAATGCTGATTTCTAGTTGTTCAGACAAACGTTTTGATGCATGAAAATACATATCTCAGAAACCATAAGAGGTACAGATGTCTACCAGCACTCAAAATAAAGGTAATTTAACGTACTAATTTTCCATTCGGAGCTCTCTAAGTTCTTTGAAACACTATAAAACCTAAAACATCATTTAAATTTGAGTACATTTGCTAAAATATGAAACTAAATAGAGCTGTTTACATTTAACAGCTCCCGAGATTCTCACCTTTATTTCCTCAATTTCGTCTTTTCTAAAACCAAAATACTTAGAACCTATCTACCTGATCAAATGTATATCCTCATATATCTATATCACCAAAATCGCTCCCGTTTCTACTGCTAACCTAATATTTTGTTTTATTCTTATTTATTTCGAGACTTAGTTCCTTACTAGAGTTTATCAACGTAGTTTTTTAGTATTATAGTTTCCCTGTCTTCACCCAATAATACCAAATATCATACCTTTCTTTTTTTTTTTTTTTTATACCCTCTTATAGTCGTTTGTGATATATAGGGGAGAGGGGGTTATCTAGAGGTACCAACCGGTTATAACCCAGGTGGGGGTTATCAAGCTTTCATTACGTGGGATCGCCACAACAATGAATAAAGTCGACACCCCAGGCTGGATTCGAACCGGTGCCACCAAAGTTCCCAGGTCGCAAAGACCTGCCCCTCAACCACCTGGACTATGAAGCCCCCACCAACAGCGGTATTTTGCTACCTTAAGTTAAGCGCTTTCGACATGCGTCATATTTATAACAATGTATTCTAATACGTACAGAAACGTATTCGAAATGTGAAAGTAATAAGAGAATTTTTATATTAATGAACAGTAACAAAAAATAAAAGTGAAGTGAAAACTTCGTATGCTATGGATCAATTTTGCAATACACTATATACATATTAAACTATATTCATGCCTTACTTTCAAATATATTAAATTATGAATACATATTCTTCCAAATTATTACTTTAGTTATTTTTAAACTTCACAATTGCTATATTCGAAGATGTACATGGATTTTATGAACACAATTGATAGTTTGCTATAAATTATTGTATGCATTAAGATAAATTAATCTAATACATGCGATAAGGAACGAAAATGAGATTTGTAGTCTTGGTCAGAGCTTCAGATATCTCATCCCTACCAGCTAACTTCCATGTATCTTCGTTACAGATACAGGTCCGATTTAGATGATTATTTCTTTTATTCTTTTAGTAATTTGATTATCTATAATATTGTCATGTATATACTAACTAAAATTTAAATAGTTTTTAAATAAAACCCTCACTGTACCTTTAAAATGGTCATAATATTGAAACGATTCATGCATACTGACCTATCAAAGTGTTGCAAAAAATTTTTAAGTCAAGCTGAAAAATTTCCAATTTTTATTTACTTTTTTTGTTAATATAGTATGGATCTAGCCCGAACCAGATATCACTCCTTCCATTATAAACTCCCTAACCAATCAAACCCCATAGTTTCTAACCTTGCATCCTCTTCCATTCCAGACAATCCTCCGAGGCGCCTGATATGAAGATGGCCACGAGACCACCTAATGTAAAATGTCATTAGAGTGCTAGCAATGGGTAGTTTCTCCACACGCCTGTAACACTCCAATTTAACTTAGATCA
>NW_027104816.1:975856-988524 GCF_000696795.3 Halyomorpha halys | reverse complement strand
ATATATATAGAGAGAGAGAGAGAGAGAGAGAGAGGGAGAGTAAGTGTAATAAGTGTAGTAATATAGTAATTTGGTAGTTTGGGACGATGCTAAAAAAAAAATATGAACAGTTTTTTCCTAAAATAAATTTTGTTGCCCTACTTTACCCCGAGCCACATTATGTTTTTATATATTTTTTAAAAATATAATATAGTTTCATAGAATCAGTATTACTTTTTTTCTTATTCCTCGGCAAGAGACGAATCGATTGATGTACAATAACAGTGAAAAAACGTATACTTTCTGAGTTACAAACTAAAACGCTTAATTTTGTTAACAATTTTTTGGGAATTCTGGGATTTCAGTATATTTAAAGCTTCCCATGGCGAAAGGTTTTGAAATAAAATTGAAACAAATAAACTGCACGTAAATCGGTCCCCTAATTCAAAAGTTTATTATGGAAAAAGATTCGACCGCTCTCTTTTATATATATTGACGATGTGATAAGACGGTAGCTATGGTAACGTACTTGATAACAACTAACTTCGCCATATCATCGTTAATACAGGATTTAGGTTATTTTCTTCTTATTATTTATCACAAAGAGCGCCTATCGAGGAATCTCACTCCATCCTGTATGATATAAAATATTTACGTTAATCTTAACTAGTCGAATCACGGAATATGCTGAAGAAATCATCGGAGACTACCAATGTGGTTTTAGACGAAATCGTTTAAGAACGATAAATCTAGCTGAAAAAGTTGGATTACAACGGAGTAGTTCATCAGCTATATATAGATTTCCAAAAGGCTTACGATTCTATTGACCGTCAGAAGCTGTATAATATTCTGGTTTAACAGGGAATACCAAAGAAGTTGGTAGATCTCAGACGGATTTAAAACAAGGTGATTATTTATTAACTAAGAAGAAACTATACCACTAAATACAACCACGTTAATAAACTGCAGTAAGGAACTAGGTCTTGAAATAAATACGGATAAAACAAAATATATGGTTAGCAGTAGAAACGCGAGCAAATTCGGTGATATAGATATAGGAGGAAATACGTTTGAACAGGTAGATAGGTTTAAGTATTTAGGTTCTACGGTAACTAGAAAAAACAAAATTAATGAGGAAATAAAAGCTAGGTTGAAGGCGGGAAATGCTTATTATTTCATTTTTTCATATTTCATATTCGATAAATATAATTCAAGTTATAGCATTGCGGCGTATAAGATGGGCGTGTAAGGTTGTAGGGCTTAGTAACGAGTGGATCCGTAAAATGGTAATAATCACTGAACCAACGGGTAAACTTCCGAGATAGACCGAAACGTAAATGGGAGTATTGCGTTAAAATTCATTTAGTGGAATTGTTGGTTTGGACGGGCATCACTGGAAGAATTTATGCAGAGAGCGTTTAGTAGTATCGGCATTGAACCTTCGGGTTCGTCAGGCCTACATTATAATTTAAGGCAATTTGTTATCTATCATATTCTCATGTATATACTACATGAAATGTGCATAGTATCTCTGTACTTCAATATTAGTACTATATTGAAACAATTCGGAATGACTGACCAATGAAAGTGAGATAAAAGATTTTTTAGGAGTGACACAAAGTTTATATTCGTTTTCAGCACCTCTAGAAACTCTTAAATACAACTTTTCGAAAAAAGTGGAAGATAAAATTTTTAAACCAAAAATTTTCGAATCGGCCTTCAATTTCTTTTGAAAAATAGAAATAACTTCAACACTGCTGAACCAAAACCTCTAAACTTGGCAGTGATTTATGGCACTATAAACTGCCACAAACCAGGTCTAATTTCATAAATTAGAACCGAAGATATAAAATGAAACGTGTGATTTTTTTCCCCTAATTCAAACTAATATTTCGCCTTTGATTAAATCAATCTACATTTAGTCACTGTAGGCTGAAAGGAAAAACATTAAGCTTTCTAACGATTCTATTAACATAGGAATTTGAGAAAATGTAGCTATAAACGATTATATGAACAAAAAAAAAAATTCTCCAAATAAATCAAGGTGAAAAATTTCTAATTTTTAATTTATTTGAAAAATGGTATTTGGTACTTTGAGACGACACTAAAAACGGATATGAAATGCTCTTTTCTAAAAAAAAATTAATCGATCTACTTTCCCCGAGCCATATTATATTTTTATATTTTTTTGTAAATATAATATAGCTTAAAAGAATCAGTAATATTTTATCCGTAATCTTCGGAAAGAGACGTAAATTGGTCCTGTAATTCAAAAATTTACTGTGGGGACAGTTTCGACCATTCACTTTTATATTTATAAAGTATTATACACTATGATAATCAGATCAATTTGGACATATCGAATTGAGCTCTGGGCCTCTACCAAACCATCAAATTCCTCCCGCATCCAATCCTTACAATCCAAAATCCTACGTCAAATCCTTTATGCTCCTTATTACGTTACAGATGTAAAACAGATATGTGTCTTTTCATTCTAAACTCCTTACCCATCCTAAACCATTAGTTCTTAATCTCTCATCCTTAAAAATCCCTGATAACCCTTCGAGGCATCTGAAAAGAAGATGGCCACGGGACCTTCCGATCTAAATTAATGCTTAAAGTACCACCAATGGGTGGTTCCTTCCCAAGATTTTCAAGTGTAAATGAAACATTCCATTGCATATTTACTTATTGCATTTATTATTTTGTACAGATGTAAATTACATTAAATAAATAATTACATATCTATAAATAATAATATTTATAGATATGTAATTTTCAAACCAAGGATAGGAATATAATTAAAAAGATCATATTTAAATAAGAAATGTTTTATATATTAGAACAAACAATACATAATTCTTGTGTATTTACCTTTAAATATTTATCCAAATACATAAATATTTAAACAAGGAAAGAAAATGTAGCGAAGCCTGGTATCTAATTGGAAGGGCACAATCGTGTCCGGATATAACTCTTGGCACAAATACATTGTAACTGCTTCCCGGCTGGCATTCGAGCACACCGTTCAAGTGAGTAGATATATATTATCTGATATAATGGATTAGCAAATAAATAATGTAATTATTCATAATAAAATATAGCTGTTTTATTTTAATAGTGACATACGTAACAAAAGGAATGTTTTTAATATTTTATATTCCACGTAGGCCGTAGATTGTACTGTAAAATCGAGATACTTTGAGCCCTACTATCTTTGGGAAAGCCAGTAAGACAACACCAGTTCAGAAAAGAATCCCAGTCTACGGTAATATCTTTGGAATACGTTCAATTCAAAATTAAATACAAATTTTTTTCTAATATGGAGATGATCGTATTATCTATTGATCGTAGATTAATAACTGGAGAAGTTGATGGGGAGATCGGTCAGCAAAAAAATAAAAAATATTTATTTTTGTCGTCCTGATAAATTACTTCGAGCCATGTATCCCCCAACCATCTTAACCCCCTTGCCTTCATATCGTAAGATATTGATTGACCAGCCTCTGCAAGCAGTTCAGTGTTAGTTCTCCTCTATGTGTTAAAGCTCTGATACCAGATTGCTCCTAAAAGTGTATGGAAGCCGCCAGAGAACACCCATCTTCTTACCGTCATATCTCTCTGTTACCTATCATGGGAAAAATCCTTGAGAAACTTATCTTAAAACGCCTGTACCCCATCCTAGATTCCAACCACATAATCCCAGATCACCAGTTTGGATTCCGAACATCCCACTCCACTATCCAGCAAAGTCGTTCGAATGTATTTCCTCCTTTATCTATATCACTGAAATTTCTGGCGTTTCAACTGCTAATCATGTATTTTGTTTTATCTGTATTTATTTCGAGACCTAGTTCCTCACTGGAGTTTATTAACGCGGTTGTATTTAGTTCTATAGTTTCCTCGTCCTCGCCCAATAATTAAAAAAACAGATCGGACCTAGAATTTCTCAGAATAATGATTACCGATTCTTACTTTATTAAATGTTTCAGTCACATAATAAATAAATAAAAAAATAATAAAATTAGATGTTGAATTAGAATGATCTTCAACATCATATATTAACGAACACATATTGCACGTTTATATATAATATGATATAATTTTGTTTTGATGTTTCAGCCATTTTGTTTTCATGGTTCCATCGATACAAATAACAATCCACTTACATGATCTTGCGTCTACTTCAACATAGACACGTGGATATGGATTTTTCCTACAGGACATTTAAAGGAACGAATTTAAAAGTTCTAAACCGAAGGAGGTTTTGGGAGCAGACCGAAGTACATTTATGGAATAAAATAATTTACATTTAGTGAAAACGGAAGTGGAGGTAAATTCCCCGCTGCGGGCTCTTGACAAAGAACCCCCCCCCGCCTTTGAATAATTCATGTGGAAAAATTATCGTTCGTTATGTGCCAGTTTGAACTAGTTCATTTGAAGCGTGTTCTTTAATTCATCAACACACTCCCTAGTTGAATTTACATCTGGCTTAAGTTATTTTTAAAAGCAATCCAAATAAGTTTACGAGAACTGAAAGGTAAATTTTCTTTATTTATTCAAATTAAATTTTAAAAAAATCAATTAATCGAATAGTAATGGAATCCTGCCAGTAAAACAGTAAGATACCTGGAATCACCTCGATCGCCTCCTTACCTGGAACTACCATATCAACATCAAACTAACTCAAACCTACGCAAGGTTAGCAATGCTATATCCTATTCTAAATAGAAAATCTAAATAAAAACTAGAAATAACTATTCTTATTTTCAAAACAATACTCAGGGCACTACTGACGAATTATTATATGTTTGTATGACGAATTATATGATGTTTCTTTACTCCATATCATGAGTTTGGCTACAACGGCACTAGAGATTGGTGGATATTTGTCCGTTGATGGACGCAACTGGTCGGCCACAAAGCTCACACTAAATATATATTTCGATTGTCATTGCAATGTTTGTATCGATTGATAGATGATACAATAAACGATTATTCACCTCTAGCTCTGTTATAGCCAACTCAAGAGATGGAGTAAAGACAAATCACAGAGTTTATTTCTATTTATTTTTTTTTAAATTCATCGACGAAAACACTCTTTCACATAGGTTCGTGCTTCCGAACATTAATTGGGGGGTTAACTTATAAATCACTGCATTATTTTAACTTACCTATAAACCAGCATATTTTGTATAGGTTTGTTTATATTACATTATAAAATATATTCAAAATATTTTTTGTCTAATACGCTTTGGGGGGCCGCAAAAACGGTATCACTGGCTGTAACTCAGACAAATGTGATATATATATAATTGTCCTCCACTATTTATTGGTATACAAAACTAAGCCGACATTTTTTTTTAAATGAAGATTCGTGAATATGTTGATGTTTTTGATCTTAAAGTCCCGAAACACATTAGTGAAATCATGGCAAAGTCGCTCATATGCAAGTATGTATGATGGGTTATTTGGATTGGCTGGTACGAATTAGACTAAAAGAGTGTTTTTGGATGCAAATCGGCAAGCGTTTGTTCTGCATCCATATGTTTGTGGTCATTTAATATTATTTTAGAACTGCTAATGGACAAATTTTTTTTTCCTCTCCATGTTTTAATCAATTACAGAATTTACTCAACCTTCTGAAACAATAATCAATTCTAGTCTAGTTTCTTCTTCTCTTCTTTATGATTTGCCTATGAGATGCCTGATATGTTACTGTCGGACTTTTTTTTTTTTAATAAGTTTTTATATTAGTTTTGTTGATATTTTTGGTCATGTGGATTCTTGAAGAATCAATAAATAGACTGAACTTAAAAGAAGAGGCAAATATAACCAGTAAAACCATATAATAATAAAATTAACCATTGACTATAATATTCAACCTAAATAGTCTATATTTATTAAATATAGACATAAAAATAAGGAGGCATTTGAACAGTACAGAGGCATATTGATATGTGCAAAGAGATAATACCTTGAATAACTTAGCATTGATTTTTGCTAAAGGGACAGACGAATGTATCAACAGTGAATGTTATTGTTTGAACAATGGTGTGTTCCAATTTTTTAGCTATGTAAATATGAAGACAAAATTTCGAAAAGGAAATATTTGACTATAAGGTAAGATTGAGTATATATCTTAATAAGGAAATAATACTAAAAGATGGGGAAACACCCCAATACGTTGAACAAGTGAATATTGAGTATTGATAATATTGATAATTATTTATATTTTTAACTTTTTTTTTTTGTTTTATTCAATACCAGATCGGCCTGGAGGGCCTTACATAGTTAACAAAACAGATTTTGTTTTTGTTAAACAATTGAGTAGGAGGAGGGGGTATAGTCTTGTGCAAGAGACACACCGAACTGTTAATAATAACGATGAATTATAAACAAAATATATACAAATAAAAAAATAAAATGAAATAGGAAAAGGAAAAACTTTATTAAAATACCAAGCTGTGCTGCCCAACTCCATTGTTATATTATGTTTTAACATATGTACATATGTAACATGTTATTGTTATATTTTAGTCTAATCAAACAATATTACGATAAATAAGCATAACCAGGTATACAATAATAATTATAAACTTTAGTAATATATAACACAAGAACATGACTTTTTTTTTTCTTTCTTTGGTTCTTTTATTTTTGTTTTCCCCTTTTTTTCTTTTTCATGATTTTTTTTTCCTCCTCATCCATCCTTTCCCCTTTCCTTCTTTTGCCCTTTCATATTTTGGTTTCAACCCAATGTGCCTTTTACAGAATAATGGATAAAATAGTGATAGAGATATGAGAAGATATATAAAAGATACTAGTAACAAATCTAAATAACTATGTTAAAATTAATGTACAATAAATATTAAAAATGTATACAAAAATAATAAGATAACAAATAAGATATGCAATGTACGCATGTCATTCTTCCTCTGGATGACTCTGTTACTTAATAATAATTGATAAAATAATAATTCTTCAGAAGAGAGAAAAAGTAAAGTTAATAACAAAAACAATGACATTTATAGATTTAAAAAAATAAATAATTGACTTTAGGAAATTTAATTTGAGAAAAAGACAAAGAGGAAAAATAAATAAAATAGTAGTAATGTCAATAATAGAATAGATATAGAATTTATAATAGACTGTCCTGCAGCAGCCTTCAGTCTTCGAGATGAGGTTGGATTTCTCAAGTTGTGAGCTACTACGCCTTCAACTGTCGATAAGTGGGAGTGGAATTTCATAATAGTGAATCTGAATAGCTAAATTTATTAAATATAGATATATTAATAAGGAGCTTACCTCAAAGCAAATTAAAGTACAAAATTTAAAGAATATGATTACAATATAACCCCAATGTCAGTTAAGTTTTTAATTTTGGGGCTTGAGGTTTTCTAATTTGGATATATACATATATATAGATAAAACAAGTTTTGGAAAAAATAGAAGCCATTAAAATAGAGTATAAATGAGATCTATGATAACTCTAATTAAGCTGAGGGAATAAAATGTACAGAATAACACTGAATGAAGCTAAAACTAAACTTTCATAAAGCCAGATATGTAAATTACTGACCAAAGGATACACAAATTAGCTCCAGCCGACATGAAAGGAACAGTAATTAGAAGGAGAGGCCGATGGTCACGAACTAACACAGTTCGCGTGTTCAATGGCTCTTAGTTCCGAATCTACGCTAATTAACTTAATAGAGGGCGCCACCGGAGCTGAATAGGCCAGCGCTTGCCGCGGACACCGATACTGTCCATGTTAGTGAGAGGCCATTCTTGTTATCATGGAAAGCGTAACTATCCATTAAAAGGGAGGGATCTGTATAGTTACTTAAAGTATCATTCTAGGAGGGTGTGTCTATGGAGGGGGCGAGAGAGCGATAGTCCAGGTTATAGGAAACAGAATAAATGGCTTTATACATTACCGATGAATTTATAGTTATAGGGGAACTCCTGCCTCCCTCTTCCTCTTAGGGGATATTCCAGACCCTCCGTCAGCCCCCTTCCATAACCAAGCTGTCCTGGAGCAAGGGCCAAGCTAGGGTACTAGGGGCTGAATGTGATATAAAAGAATATATATAGAATGTGTTATGAAAAAACATTACACTTAAGCCAGAAAAGCTAAAAAAATATTTAAAAACCCATAAAAAGATAAAACCATATTTGCGTCCACAAAGAATGAAATTTTTATAAAACTATAAAAAATTAAGTATTTACAAGACAGAATTCAAGGTGATCACTAGGAGCGGTTAGCTCAGTGGTAAGGCATTGTGCTACTACTTCAAGGACCCGGATTCAAATATGGCTGTGGCAGATAATTATTTTCTGTTTCATTGTAGCCGTGAGTCAGCCATGTGAGTTCGGAAGCCCTCCGGGGTCCTCATGAAATGAGTAACCTTACCCTTAATTGATCAAAATCTGGCGGTCGAACGTGATTCTGACCAAATCGCCACCTGACACAACCGTCTAGCAAGAGTACTTCCTTACAAAGCACTGCACCCGTAACCCTTCATATTTTGTAGAGCGACAGATTTCATTTATTTATTTTAAAACTAATTCAAAGCGATCACTGTTTGTTAAGCGAATGGATCTTTGAAAAACAAAAAAAAATTTGTGATTTCAACAGATTCCTATTCCATAACCAGGACTCAAAAATATCCACTGAAATGTAATAAACAACATACAGGAGGCTCATTGCTTCACGATTTGAGATTCCAGTGGGTTTCAGATCGTGATGGTTAGTACTGCAACGAACAGGCTGATAAGCTAGCTGAAGTAGGAATAGAAAGTGAAAAAAATTAATGTTACCTATTCATGTAGTTGTTAGTGAGTTATAGAAAACATATTAATTATTATTTTAATTTATTCCAAATCGGCCTGGTGGGCCTTACCTGGTTGATACAACCATTATATTATATATATATTTTTTTCATTTGATTATGGGGGGTATAGTCTCGTACAAAAGACAACCCTAACTATATACAATGTTCTTATAAAAAGAAAAAAATAATAATAAAATAAATAGATACGAATAATGCTTCTTAATAAAAGAGGAAAGTAAAATTAATAACAAAAAATAATGATATTGGTACATTTAAATAAAACAAAAGAAACAAGTTAATTTGAAAAAGGGACGAGAGAAGAAAAGAGAAAAAAAAATAATGAATAAATAAAATGAATAATAATAATAAGTAAATAGAGGTAGTGTGACTATGAATTAATTTTATATTTATTAAAATTTATAACAGAATGTCCTCCAGCAGCCCGGGCTTCAGTCTTCGGGTTGAGGTTGGGTTTCCCAGGTTGTAGGTCACTGCTCCTTTAATTGTCGGCAACTGGGAGTGGAACTTCATGAACCGTTTTTTGATGTAATCCTCTATTGACTCCATCTGTAATTCGCGATGCAACTGGCTATTTCTTATGAACCAAGAAGCATTAACTGCGATTCATAGGACTTTATTTTGAAAAGATTGTAGTTTTTCCTTTTCGTAAAGGATGCCGCTCCCCAAACTTTACAGCCGTGCATCAGCAGTGGTCTGAGAATTGTTTTAAATATAAGAACAGTTATTTCTGGTTTTAGTTTGGAATTTCGGTTTCGGATAGGATATATCATTGCTAACCTAGCATAAGTTTGAGTTAGTTTGATGTTGATATGGTGATTTCAGGTAAGACGGCGATCTAGGTGAATTCCCAGGTATCTTATCGTTTCACCGGCAGGATTCCCTTTCACATTATTACCTTTGAGGATTAGATCCGGTGGTTCTGGCGGGCGTCGAAGAGTAAAAACTTTTGAGTTAAATTTTTCAAATATTAATTAAAGTTGAAAATGACGAAACATGTCACGTTATATATAGGAATAATAACTGCTAATGTAAACTGTATGACGGTTACCATCTAATGGTCTAATATGACTGTCGTGGCAGTACAGTATCACCATCAGGTCTAGCATGATAAACGTTAGTGATTAGAACTTATTTTGATCAACAAAAAAAAAATACATTGTTACTTGTTCCAATTAGCAATCACATAACCTGTAAATATACCTACAGATATTAAAACATTGAATACCACGTAGCCTTATGAAATCTTCATCAAAGATGATAATATAGCAAATGCCTCCAAATTCTAAATTAAAAAGTAAAGTTCCTTTAGCCATTATATTGTTTTTAAAACATTTTTTCTACAAAAAGTGTTAATGCCGAGGCGCTAAGCTCCGGAGTCCAGCGGTGAATATTAATGAGGGAGGATAAAGAAGATGAGGGGCTCTATTGTTATGCTAATTTATTCGGCGGTTACGAGGAAGCGTTGCTTCTCCAACCAACCCCATTGAGGGCGAAGGTCCAACTGCAAGGAGCATCCAGGTCGTAACGATCGTACCACGTAGTTGAACGGGGAACCAGGAACCTAATAGTACAAGAGTCCAAGAGGAGAAAAAAGGCAGTTATCTCACCCCAATTTATGATTACTTTAATGAGAACTATGTATAATTACTAGCCAAAATTGATGAGTCTGCTAAGTATAGGAAGGGGGAATAAAAAATGGTGGCTGTTTCAAAGCGATAAAGAAAAATAATTTTTCATTCGGAGCTCTATATCTTAAAAAGTAGGAACAACACAATAAAATCTAAGAGAACATCATTTAAAGAAGAGTATTTTTTCTAAAATATGAACCCTAATAGAGTTATTTACGTTAAATATTTTTCGAGATAGCTTTTTAAAAAGGTGAAAAAAGCTGAAAAAAAAAAAACGTTTCAGAACAATGTTGTATGGGACGTACTGAAAGATCAGTAGTTAGTGAATTTATTTTGAAAAATTTATATTTCAAAAACCATTTGACGTACAGATGTCTATTAGCACTCAAATTAAAGCTCGTTTAATGAGCTATAAAGTAGTTTATGATGTTTATCTTCGTAGGAGTAATAGTTTACATGAAATTTGCTAAAATAAAATGACCTATAGTTGTTCGGACAAATTTTCATTTGCCAAATTTATATTCATAAGTGAATATCATAAAAACTACTACTCCTACGAAGATAAGTGTCATTAACTACTTTATAGAAATTTAAATTTCCTTTATTTTGAGTGTTGGAGACATATGTGCGTCTTATGGATCTAGAGATATATTTTTTCAAAATCCAACATTTTATACGAACAACTAGAAATTAACATTTTGTGAGTTTATTTTGTCAAATATCATAAAAACTATTACTCCTACAAATAAAAACATAATTAACTTTTTTGTAGTAAATTTAACTAGCTTTAATTTGAGCGCTGACAGACATCTGTACGTCCAATGGTTTCTCAAATGAAGTTTTTCATAAATCAAACTTATTGTCCGAACAACTATAAATCAATTTATTTTAGCAAATATCATGAAAACTATTATTCCTACGAAAGTGATGGTCATAAACTTCTTTATAGTCCATTAAACTAGCTTTAATTCGAGTGCTAATAGACATCTGTACGTCACATAGTTCCTGAGATAAAGATTTCTCAGAATAAATTAACTAAATACTAATCTTTCAATAGATTTTAAGAAATTTTGCTCTTTAAAAAGCTATATCTCCAGAACTATTGGACCTAAATAGCTCTTTTAGTGCTAATATGTCTGCAAATTTACTCTTCTTTAAATAATGTTCTCTTAGATTTTCTAGTGTTGTTTTTAGTTTTTATATATAATTATAAGATATAGAGATCCGAATGAAAAACTAATGTTTTTTTAAGGTTTTGAAACAACCACCATTTTTTATTCCTCCTACCTATACTTGGCAGACTCATCAATTTTGACTAAGAATTATACCAATTCTTAATTAAAATAATCAAAAATTGAAAAATAAATAGAATACTTAATTACAATATATTGCTAATTTTCTAAGCTCCAGTTATTAGTATTTCTGTTGGTTTATCACTTCTGTTCAGGCAGAACCCAAAAGATTCTAGGTTTAAATGGGGACACTTATGTTTAAATAACAATGGGCGCCAAATAGGAAATCAAGGGCAGCCAGCCCTTGTAGGGATAATCCCTTCAAGTTAAAACCTGAGGATGCAACCAACAACCGACTCCACTCTGTTACCAGCGCTAGAGGGAAGCGCTGGGCATAGTAACGAGCGGGTCCGTAAAATGTTAGTAAACGTCTGAGGGGTTGATTAAACGAAGATGGGAGGATTACGTTAAAATTGATTTAGATGATTTAGTTTGGAGGGGCGACACTGGAAATATGCATGCAGAGAACGATTGGCGGTATCGGCATCGAACCTTGGGGTTCGCTAAGCCTTTATTATTATTATTATTTGACTGCCAATAATAAAAGAGGCCCAGTTTTGAGCTTCGAAAACCGATTAAGTTTTTTTAACATGGTTGGGAGAGCGGTCAAGAATGAAGAACACTATTAGCTGATACGGAATTTTACTGTGCTTAACATTTCGTTCTGAATTTAAGGCATTCTTCAGGGCTAAAGACAAACAAGATACCAATTATGTTTAAATAAAAAAATAAACAAACAGTAAAAGAAAAATATGATATCAAACAGCATGAACGATTTTAAAGAAGACAAACAAGTATAAAAATCAGACCAATACATATATGTAAATATATATATTATAAATATGTTGAAACTCCCCGGGTCCTTGGTGTTAGTAGCACAAAGACTTACTAATGAGCTACTCATTTCTAAT
>NW_027104816.1:974974-975776 GCF_000696795.3 Halyomorpha halys | reverse complement strand
GGTCTTTATGTATGATTTTATTTGTGACAAAGTAAGGAGCATTGAGAATTTTACGAAGGATTTTGGATTGTAAGGATTGAATACGAGAGAAATTCCAAGGTTTAGTAAAGCCCCAAAGCTCAACTCCATATGTCTTATTACAGTCATATATGTAAATATGAAAAATTAAAATAAAAATCATGAAAAAAGTGAGGGAGAAAACTATACAAAAGATCCAATGAAAATTTTGATAATACGTAATTTACGATTAAACAACTAAAATATAAGACATTTATATTTGTTTCATAACATTACATTCATTACATCTCGAGAAACCCTAAAATACGAATTTATATAATAAAGGTAAAATAAGAGAACAGACAGTTAATTAAATAGAACTGTTGCGGCCAAAATATGATCGGTAATCGATTATATGAACATATGATTTTTATTACATCAAAAAAACAAAACAAATCCACTCTCTTTTGTTTTTTAAGCTGTAAATAGACAAATGACTTCTTAACGTCTCAATGTGCGCACATATTGACTCCATTGTCTCCTGACTACGCACCCGTGGTTGCCAGTATATTGGCCATATCCTTCACCTCCGTGGCCATCATTTTAGCAAACGCAGGCGGACTACTTCGGCTCATCCTACAAGAGAATACGACGGGCGGACGTACGTCCTTTTGTTGATCTACCTCCACTAGAACATCCACAACCGGGCATTAATCATTTAATTTTTTTTATTTCTTTTTTCTTTTTCGGCCAAGACTCCATTTAATTTTTATAACAGTTTTAAGTTTGCTTTATTCTTATTGTA
>NW_027104816.1:971848-973504 GCF_000696795.3 Halyomorpha halys | reverse complement strand
TAGTTTGTATATTTTGTGTTCCTTTTATTAGGTTCACTTATTTAAAAATACAACAATAACAAAATTCGGCTATTCATTTCTTTTCTTTCTACGGTTGGGCTAGTAAAGGTTCCTTTTACCCCTATCCGTCGTAACAAGAACTGTAGAAAAGTAGAAATAAAGTAAATTAATCCAAAAAATTGTAATAACTTTTTCATTCTTGCGGCCATATTATATTAGATCATAAAACAATATTATTAGTTGAACTCAATTATACCTTTGTCTTTGTATTGTAACAAAAATATATCTAAGGGAAAAGGTAATAGACGAGCCCGGAGAAGATAAGTCCATCTGCCTCGTCCTGTGATCAACACAAGGGAAAACTAAATTGAGTCCCGGCTGGAAAATTAACTGAAAAGGTCCTTCCCGCCTGGACGGTGAGCAGAGGAACAAACAATTCTATTTTTCCCGTTGGAAAAAATCCTCTAACCTTTTTTATTGATATTTCTTTTCAATGTTTTCCATTCAGTTTCATTCGCTCCCCAGTTATTTACTTCACCAGTAGGTTTTATCAATATTATACCACTATAATAATGTGAGTCAGCCAGTCGCATAACATATGTGCATTCTAATTTTTTTTTTTTATAGGGTGAAAAACCTTTTTAAAGCTTGTCACTTGATATATAGCATTTTAATATAAAAGTTCATTATAAATACAAATGGGGTGCATAAAAGAAATGACCGTTTTATCAAATTCAAGATTTCAAAGGACTGTAAATATTTAAATCCTATTTAATACTTAATAATCCCTTCAGACCATTCTCTAAGCTTGTTTAATCCCATTCGAATTCTTAAAAAAAACTCTTTAGTTATTTATTTCTAAGAAGAAACATGACAGTGTCCTAAGAAATTCTTATAATTTTAAGGCATTACTTAAAAAAAAAAAAATTTCACAGCAGCTAAAGCTTCTCGTAAAATTATTAAATATGAAGGGGAAGGTGTCCTTGACCAACGCACAGCGCGGAGTTGGCTTGAAAAATTTAGCAGGGAAGACAGAACGTTGGAAAGGAAGAAGGCCCCGGGCGACCATTAATGGATATTGATGAAGTTCCACAAGAAGCTTTTGAGTCAAATCCGTGTGCAAGTACTCGCGAACTTGCCAGAGAGAGAGAGGTATGTCGAAAGGTACTGTTAGTCGCCATCTACTCTCCATGGGGAAGATGAAGATGAGCGGTAGATCAGCAATCACTTCCCGTCGAACCAAAAAAATGTTTAAAGAACTTCATGAGTTCGAACTCCTGCCAATTTGAGACATAGATTTTTCAAAATAAATTCACTAACTACTGATCTTATAGTACGTCCCATACAACATTTTTATGAAATGTTGCTTTTTAAAAAGCTATATCTCGAAAACTATTTAACGGAAATAACTCTATTAGGGCTCATATTTTAGCAAATTTATTCGTCTTTAAATGACGTTCTCTTATGTTGTTCATACTTTTTAAGATATAATGCTCCGAATGAAAAATTAGTTTTTTTATTGCTTTGAAACAGCCGCCATTTTTTATTCCCCCTACCTATACTTGGCAGACTCATCAATTTTGACTAGTAATCGTACATAGTTTTCATTAAAGTAATCAAAAATTGGTGTGAGATAACTGCCTTTTTCTCCTCTTG
>NW_027104816.1:969718-971423 GCF_000696795.3 Halyomorpha halys | reverse complement strand
ACGAACAAACGAAAAACGACAGGACTTTTTGAATGCCCTGGTATTTTAGCAAATTTCATGTAAACTATTACTCCTACGAAGGTGTACAATATAAAGTATTTTATAGCTCATTAAACTAGCTATAAGAACTAGCATTAAACATGTGTACGTCAAATGGTGTTTGAGATATAAATTTTTCAAAATACATTCACTAACTACTGATCTTTCTGTACGCCCCATACATCATTTTTATGAAATGTTGCTTTTTAAAAAGCTATATTTAGAAAATATTTAACATAAATAATTCTATTAGGGTTCGATTTTAGTAAATTTACTCTTCTTTGAATGTCGTTCACTTAGGTTTTCTTGTGTTGTTCCTACTTTTTAAGATATAGAGCTCCGAATGAAAATTTAATTTTTTTATCGCTTTGAAACATACGCCATTCCCCCTACCTATACTTGGCAGACTCATCAGTTTAGACTAGTAATTATACATAGTTTTCATTGAAGTAATTATAAATTGGGGTGAGATAACTGCCTTTTTCTCCTCTTGGGCTCTTGTACTAAAAGGAGAGCCGATCGGAGAATACTTTACTACATCAGTGAGAGAAACGCTTCAAATTACTGATATACTAAAGTTAGGAGATGTAAGTAGTTTTTTTCATAGTTATATCTTATTTTAAATTAGAACTGTTTAAGTAACAAAATATTTTCATAAGCTCTCATTTAGATAATTTATTTTTTTGTTTGTATGTTTTCTTCTCTCCAGTGGATTGAAGGTCTTGTAAAAATAAAAATTGCTGGAATGTGGACGAGAGGAAAGAGTTTTCTAGGTCATGGGAAACATGATGAGGATGGCCGACCTGGGGCTAAGCTTACCATTCAGTTCTTACCTTCCCTCTATCCTCTACACCTCTTTACCTTCCCTCTATCCTCTACACCTCTTTACCTTAACTCTACAACTTATTGTACATATTATGGATTATTTTATAACGTTCAAGTCTTTAATAACTTTTATTTTATCTAATATATAAAAATCAATATTTATTCGTTCGTACTTAATGCACGTCTATCCGATTGGGGATTTAAATTGGATATAATTTATTTTATTTAAACAGTAATTATCAGTCTCATTGAAATCGAAAAGGTTTTATAAAATAACTAAATATTTTTACAAATTATATGTTTGTGAATATAAATATTTTTACTGGCACACAATCGATAAAATCCATTACTAATTATTTAATATTCATTTTATTTTTCTGTTTATATACAAATAGAGATTTTATTTATTTATTTCTATTACATTTTTTTTTTATATCAATTTACTTATTTTATTTCACTTATCATTGTTTTTTCTTTAATTGTTCGTGTTTAATTACGATTATTACTCATTGGCTAAGTTTATGGTAGATTGTAATACTTATCGATAAAAATAAATTTAATAGAAAAAAATCAAACAATAAAGTTTTTTTTAAACATTGGTTTTTAAAACATTTTTTTTTTTTTGGTTTAGTTTTTTTATTTCTAAGCCCTATGGATGTAGTATTTGATATTGAGGGAGAGTGATAATAAGAAATAAATCTCTTTTACTGCATTTCGTGCATTTTAAGAGGGGTCTAAGGTAAGGGAATATGACGGGGATCACCAGATGTCTTGCCAGCAGTCCCAGGTCGAATTTGAGACTTTTATAATATTAATTAATAGTCAAAATTGATGAGTCTGC
>NW_027104816.1:965379-969668 GCF_000696795.3 Halyomorpha halys | reverse complement strand
ATTCAGATATGCAGTTCCATTAAAATTATCCATTCTGGTTTAATAACAGGGATATGAAAACCACAAACACACGAAAGAACTGAGCTGTCACAACAACAAAAATGGCGGCGATCTCACCTGGTCTATTGTGTGACGTCATTCTCCATTTAACAGACCAAGTAACAGACTCTCAGCCATGTTAAATGTTATTTCGTTTTACAACGGTAAAATAAGGCAATTTTTTTCGATTTAACATGTTAAACTAAAGATCATGAATACCCCTATACTAATAATATTTGATAAGTAGTATAATTTGTAATCAAAACAATTAAAATTAAGTAAAATAGATGAAAAATATAGGTTTAAAACTATATTAGTTAAAGATTTAAAATAAATTAAGAAAGAATGTTGAGGCTAAATAGACCTAATAATAATAACATCCGAGCCCACCCAAGTTTGGCGTTCGCTATGTTGGCCTCTCTGGTAAACCAAAGCTCGTGGATACTGAAGTTTGTTAACTAAGTGTTTGTAGGTATTTTGGATTTGAGGCAAGTGGCAAAGGTGTGAATCCGGCTTAAGGGCTCGGAACTTGCAGCTTGGGTCCATTATCAGCCAGCTCATGTACACACAGGCGGTGGTTGTCCACTAATTCGGTTGTACTGGATTACACCAAGCACACAACTTACATTTCCACTAACTTTACAAACAATACAATTAAACAAGCACTAATTTTGATTTTTAATAATTATACAAAACACTGTCTGATCAGAATTAAGATACGTGTAGTTTCATTCCAAGAACTGACGAATGACTACTGAATTTTTCTGTATACCGAACCTTGATCTCTTAAATTATTTTAGCAATTTAAAGTTTTTATATTTTTTAATATCACATATTTTTACGTAAGGAAATTAGTATTAATTATTTTTTCAGTCTTTAAAAACTTAATTTACTTCATACACATAAAATATTAATATATAATTCAAAATTCTGTTTGAGATAGATTTGTAGTCATTAGAGATAGATTTATCTCATTTCCATGTTGATACATCCTATCTTTAATATATTGCTTAATTTTACCAATAATATGGCTGAATTGGGAAATTAGCCTGCAATAAACATTTTAAAGAATATATGTCATCAATATTTAAGGTATAGTCAAAATCCTTTGCATGCTGTGAGGAAATAGTGTACAAATAATATATACACAAATTTTTATAGGTTGTGTATCTATATCCTTGAAAATGGCCAGAGGGCCAAAACGTTGGAGAGTTTGTGAAATAAATGTCGAAAGTAAAATTGGATCAAGTGTGTTTGTGTTAATAATAAAATAACCACCCTCAAACAATCAATATAATAAATCATTAATTTATATATTTTTTTTTAAATAATTAGATTAAAAAGAAAATCCAGAACAATTATTTATTCATATAAATATGGAATATATATTGATAATATATACTCCAAAACATAACCATAGAACATCAAATAAGAATCCACTAAATGGTGGAAACGTTGGTCTAAAATGGGCGAAACGTTGGAGTGTTAAAGTAATGAAAAAATTGTTGAGACCAAAATGGATTTTTTTTTATAACTAATAAAAAGGACCCAAAGAAAATAGAATTGGTACAACATGTCGTTCAAAATAAACATGATTTTGATTTTGAAAAAGTCAAGGTGATTCATAAAGAAAATAATAATTTTAGAATAAAAATAATAGAATCAATTTATATCTCAGAAAATATAAATTATATAGTAAATTTTAAATCAGATTCTAAAGCACTAAACCACCATTATTCTGAAATTGTAGTAAAATAAATATGTAATTATTAGAAAAAAAGTTGGAAAATAGATAAATGTTCAAATTCTTGAAATATATAATATATATGCACATGTGTATGTAGGAGAATATAAAAGAGAGGGGTGTAAAAGAATGCAAAAGAATATATATATAATAAAAATACAACTAATTATAACTTTGTAACTTATAAGGATTAAATTAAAAATGAACGTTAATTAAATTGTAAAAATAAAAAAAAAAATGTTAGTGATAAAGTGATAACAAAGTCCTAACCTGTTGAAGGTAGGTTCTGTTCTTAATGACACTAGTAGGATTAAATAGAGACAATATTTAACGTGAAAAAGTTTTAAGTTTAAATTATAAAAATTTTTGCAAGTGAATAATCAATTTAAAAGCAATGTTTGAAACTGTTGTCATATTATTTTAATAATATATTTGTTTTAAAGATATGACATGGGCAATTAGCTTGCAAAAAACATTTTAAAGAATATATGACATCAATATTTAAGTTATTGTCAAAATCATTAATATGTTGTGAGGAAATAATGTAATAATAATATAAAAACAAATTTTTATATGTTGTCTCCTTGAGAATGGCCTGAGGGCCGAGAGTTTGTGAAATAAATGTTGTGAGTAAAATTAGATCAAGTGTGTTTGAGTCAATAATAAAATAACCACCCTCAAACAATCAATATAATAAATCATTAATCTATTATTTATTTTTCAAAAAATAATAAGATTAAAAAGAAAATCCAGAATAATTATTTATTTATATAAATATAGAATATATATTTATAATATATACTCCAAAACATAACTATAGAACATCAAATAAGAATTTATTAATATAAAAACCAATTTTTATAGGTTGTCTCTCTGAGAATGGCCGAAACGTTGGAGAGTTTGTGAAATAATGTGGAATTAAAATTGGATCAAGGATGTTTGTGTTAATAATAATATAAATAATTATAAATTCACAAAAACATTGTGGATTAAGTATTTCTACTGGATTTCATAAATTTGTCTATCTATAATACCAACCGTCTTATTAAAAAGTGCATTGAAATAATTTTTGAACTGATAGCAGAACCTATATCATAAGATGAGTAGAGGCGGAGATGTTGGTAAATATCTAGCCAATTCCTCTAGAGCTCGTTACTCTGAAAGGTGGAGAATTGACAAGAAAATATTTGGGGCCATGGGGCCATGGCATTTATACTCCAGTTGTTGGGTTCACACGAGAATCATGAACAGTATGTAACCTTGCTGGCCTGCTAACCTTTCGTTGCCCCTTCACTTAGGACAGTTTAACAATTTCTGTCGAGGAGTTGGAATTTGCAAATAGGTTGCTATACGATAACTAACGAACATAATAATAATTTTATAATATCGAATTATCATTAATTTAGATTGTAATAGGGTCCTTTCTCTTCTCTCTTAGTATGTATTTAAATATTCTATTGCCTAACAATTTTTTTTCTATTTATTTATTGAAATTTACAACTGTATTTTCATGAAAACACATTAAGTAAATTTTATGTAATATAAAAATGGGGTGATACAAGCATATAGACAAACTACCAATTGGTAGTAATCTAATCATATTTGTACACTACAAGGTCTCGAGGCCATCTACTTTTCAGGCACCTCGGAGGATTGTCAGGAATGGAGGAGGAAGCAAGGTTAGAAAATAGTAGATTAGGGAGTTTATAATGGAGGGATTGATATCTGGTTCAGGCTAGATCGGTTACAAATGGAACATTAAGGATTTTGGATTGCAATGATTGAATACGGGAGGAAGTCGAAGGTTTATTGGACCCCCAAAGCTCAACTCCGTATGTCCGTATGAATTCCTCTCCTCGTAACCAATCCTTACAATCCAAAATCCTTCGTAAAATCCTCAATGCTCCTTATTTTGTTACTAATAAAACCATCCATAAAGACTTAAATGTCCCATATGTAACTGATCTAGCCCGAACCAGATACCATTCCTTCCATTATAAACTCTCTAACCACCCAAACCCACTAGTTTCTTTCTAACCTTGCTTCCTCCTCCATTCCTGGCAATCCTCCGATGCGGCTGAAAAGATGATGGCCACGAGACCTGCTAATGTAAAAACTTCATTAGAGTGCTATCAATGGGTAGTTTCTCTACACGCTTGTCTCACTCCATAATAATATACATCAAATTTACGAAATGTATAATTATGAACAGTTGTAAATTATAGTTTGTCTCTCTGAGAATGGCCGAAACGTGGGAGAGTTTGTGAAATAAATGTTCAGAGTTGGTAATGTTGCTATTGGTAGCAATCTAATCATATTTTTACACTAGAAGGTCTCGAGGGCATCTACTTTTCAGGCACCTCGGAATATTGTGAGGAATGGAGGAGGAAGCAAGGTTAGAAACTAGTAGGTTAGGGAGTTTATAATGGAGGGATTGATATCTGGTTCGGGCTAGATCGGTTACAAATGGAACATTAAGGATTTTGGATTGCAATGATTGAATACG
>NW_027104816.1:963983-965329 GCF_000696795.3 Halyomorpha halys | reverse complement strand
TACAAATGGAACATTAAGGATTTTGGATTGCAATGATTGAATACGGGAGGAAGTCGAAGGTTTATTGGACCCCCAAAGCTCAACTCCGTATGTCCAGACAGGCCTTATAATAGTCATGTAAATTAGTCTTCTGTAATGAATTGGAAGTTTAGACCTAAGTCTAGTAAGTGCTGTAATAGTCGAAATCGACATGCAGTTTCTGTCTTTTAAGTCGTGTGAGGATTCCAGCTTAATCGTTTGTCCAGATTTAGTCCAAGGTAGCGGATCTGTTCTACAGGCGTGCAACATTACTAGTATACTGTAGGGTAGACGGTAGGTTTACGACGAAAGGTAAAGGTGATTTGATGGGATTTGTTAGAATTCATCTTAATCCTCCAATTACGACACCAATCTTCGAGGGCTGTGATATTGGATTGGAGATTTTGGGATACAATTAATGAGTTATTATTAATAGCGAGCACACATGTGTCATCGGCATACGTGGTGAGGATAGTGTTAGGATTGGTTGGAATGCCAGCTGTATGGACGGTGTAGAGGATGGGACAAAGGATACTACCTTGAGGAACACCAGTGGACTGAGAATAGAGGGATGAATAGGAACCATTGTGGTTTAATTGGTAAATTCTATCAATGAGAAAGGTAAAAATAAAAAATAATTAAAAACTATATATATCTTTTTAACGTGGTGACCATCATTTATATCATCAACAATCGTTCATAAATGCACTATATTTCATCCAATTTCTACGTTAACACAACCGTTAGAAAGCTACATATCTTTAAACTGACAATAACATAATTTCGTCTTAATGCCCATATTCAAATTAAGAAACAATATTCAAAAGATTTATTTTTTACCACAAATTCTAATTTGTTTAATTAGACCATGTTTTGAGCCCTTTGGGGCTGTTTATAGAGCCCTAAACCATGTCCAAGTTACGTGAAATTTGGTTGAGTCGTGTTGGAAGTTATTTCTATTTTTTAATTTTTATATATACTGTACACCGAACATTTTAGGCCAGAATAATCTATTTTCCGATTTTTTTTTCTCTAAAATTCGTATTCAAGCGTTTCTTGATGCCCTAAGAACGAACATGAACTTTGTTCCACTCCTAAAAAATCTTTTACCATACCTATACTACCATTTACATTTAATGCCATTATAAGGGCAAAATAGTGGTTTCAAATTAACAAAAACTTTTCAAAAGTTTTAATTTATACCTTCAGTTCTAATTTGTTTAATTAGACCCAGTTTGAGCATTTGATAGATCCCTAAACTACTCCCAAATTTCGTGAAGATTGGTTTAGACATATTGAAGTTATTTTTATTATATTAGTTTATCGCT
>NW_027104816.1:958367-963915 GCF_000696795.3 Halyomorpha halys | reverse complement strand
TTTCCGTTGGCTCTATTGGCCCTGTAGATCTTTGGTCTCCTGAACCAGCCTTCCCCACGCCTGCCCTATGTTTGGCTACTGCTTCAGTTTGCAGCGTGGAGCTCTTTCGCATCTTCGTCGATTCTGTCTATCTTAGTCCTTCTGGGTTTTGACCTCCCATGTCGTCTCTTTCTAATTATAGTCCCATTCATTGTTGTGTGGAGGCCTCCCCCCAATGTCCCGCCCATCTTAACCTCCTTGCCTTCACATCATGAAGGCAAACTAAATATATATAATAAGCAATTAACTAAATCGTTAATCAAATATGTAAATAACTAAATATATTAATTTATAGCAAACTTTTAACTTGTATCGATTTTTTTTTTTTGTTACGAAGTATCAATGCTGCAGAAAACATATTAAAGTTTATAACTAATGATGACTTTCTCGACTTCTGGAAAAAATTGGCGGGAATATCGGACCATACCATTCCCCGACTGGTAGGTACATTAAATATCCTTATGTTGTCTGCAACAAGTGACGCATACTCTTCGTAACAAAAGTCTATTAATAACATGAAGATTATTTTTCGTTGCGTCAGTAAACAGATTAAGAGATAAGTGTTTCGGAGAGGCGTAAATCTACAAAAACCTGTTACAGCAGAGGAAGCCAAAATTGCAAGTGTCTTCTGGCAACTGCTTCAGTTAGCAATAGTAATATTTCAGCCCTCGCTCTGAACAAAATAAATCCCAAAAACTATTTTTAAAAAATTCCTACGACATTTAACTATAGAATCCACTAATACCTGAGATGAAATATTTTATTTACTCTATTACTTAGAGGAGATGCAGATTAATAACAGCCTCAATTATGATTACGGAAATTCAGCGGAAATTGAACTAAGCATGGAAATTGTCAAAATAGTTTTGGTTAGATGTTTTTGGCGATTAAAACCTTGAGGACGCGTTAGATCAAGAATAGTGCCCAACATAAATTCGTCCTAAAATCTGAAAGATTACTGAGAAGGGAAACCTGCAAATTCACATAAACATACACAGTGTTATTTCGGTAATCCCAGCTAAGTGCTGCATTCAGATTACAGAAAGTATTTGAAAAAATATTATTAAAAAATTCAGCATTAGGAATGTACATAAATATTTTTATATATATAATTTTTGTCAGGTATTTATTTATTAAATAAATCAAATGGTATCCTTGTTAAGTCTCAACTCTTTATAATATCAATAGTCCAATCCAACGTTTCGGCCAATTCGGCAATCCTCAAAGATAATAATAAATATAAATTTCTACCTTACATAAAAATTTAAAAATAATTTGCAGCCTGTTAGGCTCAGGTTAATTACAAGTGAAAAGCACCCTATTTTGTCAAAACTTCATTAATTTTTAAAACTTTTAATTTTAGATTAAACTACACTATCAACTGTCATATAA
Organism: Halyomorpha halys; assembly: GCF_000696795.3. Lineage (NCBI taxonomy): Eukaryota > Metazoa > Arthropoda > Insecta > Hemiptera > Pentatomidae > Halyomorpha > Halyomorpha halys. The sequence goes on along the minus strand of NW_027104816.1, from coordinate 962,484 downwards.
ACAAACTAAATAAATAGCCTGCAAAACATTTTTAAATTTTGATGTGTGGTGAGAATTTAAATTTAAAAGATTGTCCTTGTGAATGGCGGAATTGGCCGAAACGTTGGACTATTGATAAAATAAAAAGTGTTGAGACTTAACAAGAATACCATTTGATTTATTTAATAAATAAATATTTTTATTTAATTAATTTATGCTTTTACATATTTTATTGAAAATTTAGCAGTTTGAAGTTTTAAAAAAATTGTTTTCTATTACATTTCTAGTAATGCTAAGTGATGATTTGATTTGTAAAAATTATAAGATTGTTAATTTATAAGTGATAAAAAGTAAAAGATACAGACTACTCCTTTCCAAATATCCTCACCCCCCTCTTAAAATGCATTGCCAATGCAGAAAAAGAGGCTGCCTTCAACCCGTTTTCATCATGACTTCATCCCCATGCACCCATGGAGCTTAGAATAAAAAAAAATTAATAAAAAGTAGGAATAAAAGTTTAAAAAACAATTATAATTTTTATTTCTACTTTTTATTACTTATAAATTTTGACGCCATTTTTCAATTTCAGACCCTGTTTAAATATTGCTCCATTTAACAATCTTAAAGTCTCCACTTCCCTTTTTGAAGCAAATATTTCTAAAGTGATATAGGACCGTTGCTCCCCGGGGGCGGGGAAGGATTGCCTTTTATTGTGTTATGAACTTACTCGCTCTAATTATCTGTTTGAAAAGTCAGATAAGTAAGGCTACCACGGTGGGGGGGGAGTGTCCGGTTTCATGCCGTTTTCTAATGCCAGGCGCTATTCAAATATTGAATGATTGAACTATCATAAAATCTCCTCTTTAATTAATTAACAGAAGGGTAAGAAAAATAAATAAATAAAACTTGATAAAAAAAATAGTTCACCCACAAAATTTCTATTATACACGTTTTCACAATTAATTAATATTAGTTTTACAGAATCAAATGATTTTATACAATAGATATGTATTTCTAGTTCCAACAAAATATATTATGAACACTTCCATGGGAATTAAATTAATCTATAATGAGGTGTAGATAGTTGACCGTAGATTACTGGTTAAAGAGATTTGTCGGTGGGTGCAGTCAGCAAAGAACAACATAAATAAACAAAACAATATTTATGTATTTTAGGCCGATGTTTAGACAAGACTCTAGAAGTTGATTGGCTCATTAACACTCCGGGACATCCTAAAAGTAGAGGGGGTATAGAAAGACTCCATAGTACCCTGAGTGATCATCTGCGGGTTTATCATGCTGACAAGGGGCTGGAGCCGGATGAGGCAATGGTAAGGGCGATAGCCGCGTTTAACTCCATCCATACCACTGCAGGGTTTTCACCGTTTGAAGTTCTCTTTGGCCTGCAAGGGAGACGTAGGAATTTTATGGACATGGTGGAGGCGACTGGGGAAATTGTAAATAACGGGATGGTTATGCGTATGTTGTGGGAAAAAGCGAGAGGGCGAATAGAGAGGGAGAAACGTCGGCGAGTGGAAAGACAAAATTTGAACCTTCGCGATGTGGTGGGGGACATTAAAATTGGGACTGTTGTGTACCGCCGTTTAGGGTCCAATAGGAGCAAGGAATCTCGGCGCTATGAGGGGCCATTCCGGGTGATAACAATTCCGGAACATAACGTGGTAACCACCGAGAGTGTACAAGAACCGAGAAAGAGGCGGACGGTTCATGTAGAACAATTAAGGTTCCAAGCAATAACAGCTCCGGAGACACCTGGAGTGCCTCCTCCCTAATCTCAGGTATACAGATTTCTGTTTTGTTTTGTTTAATGTGTCGTAGTATCAGAGTGCAAATATGGAGAAGTGTAAGTAGACGACAAGTGTAAATAGTCTTAGTATGTAGATAAACAAATTATGTAATTAGCAAATATTAGGTTAAGTTTTTGTCAAAGTGTGTCTATTTAGTTGTTTTTTTGTAACATATAGAAGTGTATTTTGTTTTCTGTTATTTGTGTTATAATTTTTTTTTTTTTTTGAGTTTACGAGGAATCGTTCGTAAACTGGCAGGGGGGAGTTATAAACATAGCATAGGTATTATGACTCTTAATACCTAAACTCCCCATGTCAACAATCCAGATTGTATATATATATATATAGGATTACACTGGAGAATAAACCAGTATCTTAGTTGAGCTTATGTGCGTTATTTAGTGTCCCACTTTCCCTTTTTTTTTTTTTGAAGCTTTGATTTTGACTCATCATAACTTACAATAAGTTGACGATAGATCGGGAAGTAAAAAATGTCCTTTACACTTTTGATAGCAAAAAGATTATTGCCTATTGAGTGTTATAATTTAAAAAAAGCAACTTCTTTTTGTTTTTTTACACCAGTTCGGATTACTGGAGTGTCTGGAGTACTGAACTCTGGATTACAGATATTACACTGTATACGGTAACCTTAAATTGTAAATGCTAATCTTTGATGAGATACTTCCTGGTTGTTTGTGATAGAGGGAGTTAAAACGCTAAATTTGACTGGTTCGTGACTGCAATGGCACCGATTCGAATCTGGCCTAGGAGGTCGACTTTTGTTTCTGTGGTAGTCTCATGAAATGAAAACTTGACCCCCTGCCAGGGTCAGAATAGGGTGGTGAACTGTAGATATCCCCCGTAAGTCAGAAATGACCAGGAGGGGAGTCATAAAAAATAAGATAGCACCGGATTATTTGTGGCCGAGGAAGTTTAAGTCAACTTTGGCCCCACGTAATGAAAACTTGAATCCCCACCATGGTTCGAAAAGGTTGGTCACCTCTAGATAACCTGAGAGATTTATTCCTTTTCTCTGAAATCAATTAAAGTATTTTTGCCGTATTCAATAAGCTTCCACACGTTTGCATAACAATAGGAAAACAAAGGATAAGAATAAATTAAAAATGACAAAAAAGACTGAATCGCAAAAAAATATGTAAACAAGATGAAGTTGACTTTGTGGCCCCAGAAGGTCAGATCTGCCATTGACGCACATCGACGTTTGCTTAGTACGTTCGTGTCGCTTCCGAGTACATACGTCAAGGAGGTGTGTAGAATACCAACGTGAGGAGTAAGCATATGTGATAACATAAAATGGAAATATTTATTAGTCTTAGAATTTTATTTTATTTACCTATCATATAAATGACATGAACGTAGTAGTACAAGAGCCCAAGAAGAGAAAAAAGTCAGATATTCCAGAATAATTCTTGATTACTTCAATGAAAATTATTACTAATTACTAATTAAAATTAATAAGTCTACCAAGAATTGTTAGAGAGAATAAAACAGCAGCTGTTTTAAAACGCTAAAAAAAAAATTATAAGATAAGTGAATGATAATAGTGTAAGATAATTTGCAATCATATGTTTTGAAATTAAATAAAAAAGTAACAACAGGTTAATTTTGACAAAAATTATTAGATCTGGACAGAACAGCTGGCAAAAAATTTTAATAGTTGGATATGAGGTGTAAATTTATCGTTAAGATTGTCCTTGAGGATGGGCCGTAAAAGCCGTGCGGGTTGGGGCGCAGGTCCCAAAGCGCTCGGTTCAGAACGCTTGTGGGTTCGATTCCCACCTGGGGCAAGTTAACATTCATTTTTCGGTGGTCCCGAAGAATGAATCTTTACACAACCAACTTGGTTAGTCCTCGACGGCCACTCAGGTAGCTGCCAAGGGTTGACAAAAAGGACCACTAGGCCCACTTACCGGACTTGTTCCCCCCACCAAATACCAGTACCAGGACCCGGTTGGCCAGGTTGGCCGAAAAGTTGAGCATTAAAAATTTTTTTTATTTATTTAATACCAGATTGGCCTGGTGGGCCTTACATGGTTGATATAAAAGTTACATTTTTTATTTTTAACAAATGATTATGGGGGTGTATACAGAAGACACCTCAAACTATATACAACGTTATAATTTAAAAAAAAAATTAAAATAAAATAAATAGATACAAATAATTATTTGAAGAAGATTGTTGAGCATCAGAAGTAGATTATATAGGGTGTTTTTTTAAGCCCGATAGAACTTGAAATTGTAAAAAATAACACAAAAAATTAAATTGTAATCAAAATTTTTTTTTTATTCGAAAGATCAATACGTGACAT